>NW_027527441.1:2080152-2086877 GCF_008692635.1 Crocuta crocuta
CTTGTCTAGCTTCAGGATCAGGATAATGTCGACCTCATTGACAAACTCTGTATTTTAATAAACTATAATCCCTTTAAATTTATTGTGGACCTGCTTTTAATTTTTCCCTTTGATGTTAATCATTTCTTATAGAATTTTTGTTTGAGTAGTTTTCTTATTCTAATTATTCACGACTTGTTTGAAAATTACATACACTATTTCTATTGTGTAGAGGTGATCATTGAAATTTGCATTTATATATAACAAATCTAAAGTTAAAAAGATTTCCCCTTACTGTGATCAAGAACTCTTAGAACACTTAAACTCTGTTCACCTCAGTTCTGGCTTATAGGTTCTTTCTCTCCAATATTTTAATTGTGTATTTTTTAGCCATAACAAGCTACTCAGGATCACTACAATAGATACTGTTTATTTATCTACATGTTTATATTTTCCCTTTTTTCCCACTTCCATTTTGCATCTCCGAACTTCCTCCTAGGATAACTGTTCTTCTTCCTGAAATATATCTTTCAGAAGTTTCTTTAGTTCTATTTGTGATTAACACTCTCAGTATGTAGTCAATATTGACTTATATGTAAATGCTCTTGAGACAGACGCAATTCTAGATGAACACTTTTTTCTCTGAATTCAATATATATATATTATTATTATATGTAATTATTCTGTCTCTCATTTTTTTTCTGTTAAAAAAAATGCCTATTCTCTTAGGTGGGCAGGGGTAATCTGCCTTTGTTGCCTAGTGACTTTTTAGAGCTCTTTTCTCTAAAGTTCTACAGTTGTTCAATCTCTTAATTAGAAGTGGGTTTCTTTTCACTGTATTCTGCCTGGTAAACATTGTTCCTGGATCTGTGGCTGTACATCTTTCATCAATTTTGAAAAATTCTCAAGCATTGTTTTCAAATATTGCCTCTCCTCCAGTGTTTTTATTTTCTCTTCCTAGGGCTTCCATTAGAAGCATATTAGACATTGTCATTCTATTGTCTGTATCTATTAACGTCTCTTTCATATTTTCCATTTTAGCTTTCTGGATGGCATCCCGAGATATTCTTCAGTTTTATCTTCTAGTGCACTAATTCTCTCTTCAGTTGCATCTACTCTGTTGCTTGGCCCATGCTTCAAGTTTTCTTTTTTTAATTGACAAACACATTTTATTTTAAATTTTTAGTTAATCTTTTTCAAATCTATGGTTATTCTTACATATTGCCTTGGTGCTTTTCTTTTTTGTAACTCTATTCTTTAAATATTCTTTAAGCATTCATGCATAGGGTGGCAGACAGAATAATGCACCCCTCACATACACAATGATGTCCTCATTCTAATCCCCAAAATCTGTGAATGTATTATCTTATGTGGCAAAAGGGACTTTGCAGATGTGAGTAAGGATTTTGAGAAGGGGAGTTTATTCAGGATTAATAACTGGGTGGGGTCAATGAAATCATAAGGGTTCTTGTAAGAGGAAAGCAAGAGAACAAAAGCAAATAAAGGAGATGGGACAATGGAACCAGAAATTGGAAGGATGAACACTGAAGATGAAGGAAGGGGCTGTGAGCCAAGGAATGCAGGTAGCCTCTATTAGCTGTAAAAGGTAAAGAAATATATCCACCTCTGAAACCTCTAAAAGGAACACATTTTAGCCAACACCTTGATTTTAGATTTCTGAAGCCGAGAGCTTTAAGACAAAAAATTTATGCTGTTTTAACCCACTAAATTTATACTGGTATATTACAATAACAAGAGAAAACTAAAACATATATTTATCTTATATCCACAGATAATAAGTCCATTATCTGAAATCCTTGAAGAACTAAGTCTATCATGTCTCCCTTCAGGATGGTTTATGAATGAGCTCATGTTGGTTGATTTTAACCTCTGGAAAACCTGGGAGTCTAAACTGAGAATACATCCCTCCAGAGATTATTTGGTTTTGCCTCTGCTGGAAACCAGATGTTCTACCTATCTGGGGTCACTCCAGCTCATTCTCAGTCTTACAGATTAGATCTGGGAGTCCTGAGTTCAAGTCCTTCACTTTGTTACTGGCACAAAGCACTTTTTCTACTGTAGTAAAAGCATTCCTCTGTCCCCAAAGAAACAGGGCCACAGAGGAAAGTTAACACAGGTTGAATAAAAAGTTCTACAGAGAACTTCTTTAAATGTGCCCACTTAACTTGTGGGGATGAGCACTGGGTGTTATATGGAAACCAACTTGACAATAAACTATTTGTGAAAAAAAAAATAAAACATTTAAAAAATAAAAATAAATAAATAAATGTGCCCACTTAAATTTTCATTTCAGCTTATATTATTCCCTTCTTTTTTTACTTGCTCCTTGAAGACCTTACTTCATGAGAACCCAGGTGTGCAATAAAATCTTTTTTAAAGAAGGCTCTCATTTTTTTTTTAACTTGAAGAGATACTCTCCCCAGAATATCAAAAATCAAACTTACTGAAAAATAAGTTTCTACTCCATCCTCATAACATTTTTTTTTTTTACATCTAAGGCACAACACTTCTTATTCTGGCTCTCTACCATTTTACCTTGCCTACCTCTTAGATTAGTCTCCTCACTCTGGTCAAAAAGTTTTAGAGTTTCTCAATGATTCTCTCTTTTCTCCCAATATTCTCTTTTCCTATATATTCTCATCCACTCAGCTACAGTGGAATTTTCCTTTTACATGGGGATTGGTAGCTAATATCAGCCTGTCAAGTAAAAGAGCTTGTCAAAATTTGCCCCCGCAAAAATCCCACAAGAATTGCCATATTTGAGACTGACATGCTTATCTCTTAGGAAATTCAACACAGATGATTTTTCTTGACCCCGGATCTGAAAGATTACTGATTCTTTAGTTGATCTCCAGAAAGAGTTGACTTATATGTAGGTGTTACATTCTGTGGAAACTATGTTTAGTATTTTTAAATATTAGTATCACATTCAACTCAATGAAATACTCACACACTAGAACTGGACTGAATGATGGAATAGCTTATTAATATCTCCTGAATCCCACTCAGTCCAGGCCATGTACTCACTGAATGAAATGGCAGCAAGAAAATCCCACACTATTTAAAGCACCGCACTCTTTTTTTTTTATATCTTTGTTCTGTGGTTTCTGGCTTAATGGCTATATTTGAATTTCCATACATAAAATGTGATCATCAAAAAAAAAAATGTGATCATCTCCCTTAGACTCCATATATGCAAATGCCCCCAATGCTGTACCTACAGCTCAGACTTGAGAGGACTGTGCTCTAGATCCCAAGAACTTAAAAAGTGTCTCCTATTGGATGTCTCAGAAGTACCCCAAACTTAATATATCCAAAATCAAACTCAGTCTGCCCACTTGTACTTTTCTTTGCCTCTTCTACTCCAGATGAAGTTATCATGAGGTAATCCAATAAATTGTATATATGAAGCTGCCAAAGTGAGACTGTAAAGAGGATCTTGTGAAGAGGTGTATGGCTATTGCCTCCATGTAGCTCCCACCTATGTGGTCCCACAACCTACAGAGAAAGGGATTCTGGGAAAAATAATTCCTCGCTTAATCAAACTAACGATAGAACTATTCAGCACAACTTAACAACAGATTCCAGTTTACATTTGAGAGACTGTGTATATTTGATGTCTTTCTCCTCCATTCAATATAAACTCCATAAAAGCAAGGACTATTTATTCATTATTTCAACAAATATTTATAGTACCTCTGTGAGCCACTTTTCTAGGCACTGAGCATACAAGATTGAAGAAAACAAACAAAATTTCCAACTCTCACTTTAGTGCATAGAATTGGGCAATAAAAAAAATAATAAAATAGTATGTATGTCATATATATATATATACATACTTACATAAAAATTTTAGTGTGATAAAGAGCTAGAAGAATAAAGCAGGGATGGAGGATGGGGAATATTGGTGTGGAAGTTGAGAAGTGGACCATCCAGACTCACTCAATCACCCCAAATACCTCCAAATTGTGCAATAGTTAAGACTCATTTTCTGCCTATTCAGGAAATTCTACAAGCTAACTAATATATTTATTAAATCACTTTGTGCTTGAACTATCTATAATGGATTCTATTTTCTACACTAAGAAACCTGATTTATAAAGTAATTTATAATGGAAAAACTTGCAGACAATAAGCCCTCAAGGAAATGAGAATCTGTAATTACCTAAACTGGTAGGGTTTTGATACTAATGGATATCTGTTTAGTCTTGGAGGATGAGATATTGGCATTCTATGGCACGCAATGACAAAAGCAATTACTTAAATTATTAACTGTGCTCACCTGAATGAAGTGTCTAGTGAAGTCAAAATTTTAAAGGAATAAAGAGTAGCTCTTATAGACCATGAGGAATAGCATGGGAAATATGGGGACTGAGCAAGGAAAAGAAGAAATGAAGAAAGTAGGGAAGGAAGGAAGGAAGGAAGAAGAGTTTGGAGGAAGGAAAGAAGGGAGAGGAGAGAGAGGGATGAAGAAAGTGATACAATCAAAATTTTAAATCCTCAGTTCAAGGCATAGTCAAAAACCTACAGCTTCTATGTCCTAAATTATATATCAGGTCTCTGGCCACAGGCCTGGCATCAAAACACACATTTTGATTTCACAGATGCTACATAATCCATTGGTTAAATTCCAGTATGAACACATGTGAAAAACTTGGAAAGAGTAGAACACTGAGAATTTGAAGGACAGGATTTGATAAGTTCATTTTCCCTAAATTCTAAGGGTTGATGAGCCCTGTTACTAGTAAAAGCAGTGACATCTTTCTGTCTGATGAGGTTAATCATGTCTTGTTCAAATCCCCTAATACAATATCACTCAGAGAAGTGTTCAGATGTTCAGATTAAACATTATTTCTGGATGTGTCTGTAAGGGAGTCTCCAGATGAGATTACTATTTGAGTCAGTGGACTCAGTAAAGTAGATCACCCTCTTCAATGTGGGTTGGCATCATTCAACCCTCTGAAGGCCTGAATTGAACAAAAAGCAGAGAAAGGAAGGATTTGTTCTTTTCTGGCTGAGCTGGGACATCAGGTTTTTCCTGCCTTCTGGCTGGAATGTATACCACCAGCTCCCTTGGTTCTCAGGCCTTTGGACTCAAACTGACATTACACCTCCATTTTTCCTGGTTTGCTAGCTTTCAGGAATCAGGTTGTAGGACTATTTAGCCTCCATGAGCCAATTGCTTATAATAAAACTTCACATATATGGAGCAAGTCTTGGTGATGATCAGAATGGTTACATAAATACAAAATATTCTTGGCAGTGGATAACTAGTCATAAGGTCTCTAGAGCCAAAATGGATAGCCTATACTCTAAACTTGTCCCTAGAGGAGGCATATAGAGATTGGATTTGGGATCTCATCTAATTCCAGAGTTGATTATTTCATACTGGTCTATGAGTGAAGAGAAAACTCTGTACCATTAAGGAAGGCCCTCTCAATTTTGTGACATTTACATTTTTTAAGTAATCTAATCCTCCTCAAAGGAAACGGTCACCACTTACTACAATGACAATGTCCAAAAGGAAGGGAAACAATCAGACCTTTCAGGGATTATTGGATACTGGCTCTGAGCTCATTTTTATAATCAAAGAATATCCTAAGATCTACCATAGCTTAAGTGGGTTTGATAATAAATATTGGCTCCAGTCTATTTTATAATGGGTCTAGTTCATCCTATGGCTATTTCCCCCAGAACAGTTAAACGTATAGTTGGAACAGGCATGCTCAGTAACTACCAAAACACCCACATTGGTTCCCTGGCCCACCATATAAGGACTAGGGCATAGGAAGCACCTAAATAGAGGCTCATAGAGTCCCATCTCCCTACTACAATAGTAACCAGAACCAGTAACATATCCCTGGGGAGAGACTAGTGCCACTGTCAAAACCTTGAACAATTCAGGGGTGATGATTCTTAGCATCCCCATTTCACTCTCAGGTTTGTGCAAAAGGCAGGTGGGTCTTGAAGAAGGACAGTAAATTATCATAAACTGAATCACGAAATTAATCTGCTGCTCCAGATGTGATCTCTTTACTGGAGCAAATCAACACATTCTGAAACACCTGGTATACAGCTTCGATCTGGAAAGTCTTCATTTGCTAAAGCATGAAACAAAAAATCACTAGAAGTGGTTTACTTCCACTTCTTGGTCAGGGGGATAATTTCACTCTCTTGCTCAACTATCCAATTTTTTTCCATAATTTTGTTCACAGAGACTTTGATTATCTCACCATTGCATAGAGCATCATACAGGTCCACTTTATTGATGTCCTCATATGGATATAAGCTGGCAAACAAGAAATAACAGGTACCTAAAATGCCCTGGTAAGACAGAATTGTGACATTGGATGGGCAATAAACTCCAAGATGATCTCATTCAGTGAACTTTCTGGAAGTCCAGTATCTAGAGTGGATATCCTCCAAAATGAAAGATGAATTTCCCTACCTTACATCCCCTACCACTACAAAAAAGAATGAGTACTTGAATGAGCATTTTGACACATTGGGTGTGTAGCTCTGAGTCACTGACCAAGGATATAACTTTTTACTGGAGTCCAGAACAAGAGAAAGTCTCTAGCTGCTCCAGATTATACTGTAAGCAGCTCTGACACTGGGTCATTTTAGCCCGAGGATTCAATGATACTTGTAGTTTCCATGGCAATTTGAAATTTTGTGAGTAATGTTATTTTGTAAAAAAAAAAAAAAAAAAAAAAACAATTTCT
>NW_027527441.1:2086909-2240845 GCF_008692635.1 Crocuta crocuta
TTTTTTTTTTGAAAAAAAAAAAAAAAAAAAAAAAAAAGTTCTACAGTGATTTGTAAGCAGAAATGACATTAATATCTCTTTAGGAGTTAAAGGTATTTCATCATCATGATAGCATTAAAGTCCATTTCATTCACATCAATAAACTTGATGAGAATATGACACTGTTTAATAGTTTTGAATTATTTCTGAACCACCCATGACAAATCTTAAGGATGCAGAGCTGCTAGCAGTTGAGAATCCAGTCTAGGTCAATTCCTAGAAATCTTCAGTAGAAAAGATGGCTCATTCAGTAGCATTGAGACATACAAAATTAAGTGACACAAAAGCACATTTTTTAAAGTGATGCATGAGCTATAAAAAAAAAAAGAAAAAAGCATTAGAATGGCTTTTCTTTCATGTAAGCAATATTCTCTAAATCTCACTCTATGATTCTAGAGTTTTCTCTCTCACACACTGGGGAATTTGGTAATACAGACAGCCCAAAGGAAAGCCAAAAAATCTTTTAAAGTTTTGAGATGACTTTCTAAGATAAAGACAATGAGAAGAAATGTATTGAGAGAAATTACAGCTCTAGTCTGCCTGCAGTCATTCTCTGCCATGGGTGGAAATAAAATGGCTGGTGTTTTGTGGCTTAGTTGCCACACTCAGATTTTTCTGTATTCTTAAGTTCTTCCAGCTCCCTAATTCAAATGTAGCTCAAATTCAAGTTTTGAATACAAACTGATATCCCTAAATACAGCCTGTTTTATTAAACAGCCAGAAGAGAAGATTTTGTTTCTTTTCTTTTAATTTTAGAAAGAGAGAGTGAGCACAAGTAGGATAGAGGGGCAGAGAGAGGGAGGGTGGAAGGGAGGGAGGGAGAGAGAGAGAGAAAGAGGCAAAATCTCAAGCAGGCTCCACACTCAGCATGGGCTCGATCCCACAACCCTGGAATCATGACCTGAGTGGAAATCAAGAGTCAGATGCTCAACCGACTGAGCCACCCAGGAGCCACAGAAGAGAGAATTTTCTACAGCCTTAAGAAGATATGATTTCCAATGTAATCACAACAAATTATGAAAGAAAAATTGATTTTATTACTGGTAGTGTCTTCAGTGAGATTTCTCAAATCCATCATAATCGTAAAAAAAACTAAATGGGAACACCAACAGGGAGTGCAAGAGCAAACTGGATGGACCTGAAGAAACTACTGGCAATGTGTAGGGTCTTGAAATTAAGCAATAACAGGTACATGATGCACTTAAAGCTGAAAACCTTAAAATCTTTCGTGGCCCTCAATGATTTTATTGCAGGGCTTAAAGCCACATTCATCAAAGGAAGAAGAGAACATCTAGTTTCACTGAACTCATGAGGAAGAGTCATGTCCATGCCAGAACAGGTCCCTTTTTTGAAGCTTATGCTTTATCTCAGTGATGGTGTCATATGAAAACCATGGCTGGGTTTGAGTCCTGGCTCTGCCCTTTCTGGTTATGTGACCTTGGCAGACACTTAATTTTTCTAATCCTCAGTTTCCTCATTTGAAATATGGTTATAATAATAATTTTAATTCACAGGACTATTTTGCAGATTAAAAGTATGCACTTTTTCCTTCTTGTTGCATCAGTTAGATTTATAGCATCTCATCTGGCAACTTTCAACTGGTCTTATAGTCAGGAAACATTCAAAGGTATAAATGTAGGATGGGGAAAAATACAAGACTATCTATTTTCCTCTTTTCAGGCCTGTCAGTACGTTTTCCCATTCCAGGAGTATTTCTGGTCATATTGCCAAGATCATAATATGCCCTTTGTAGTTCTTCTTTCACTTCCTTTGTCATTTCAACTTCAGTGACACATATATATGATGAGGAGTATAGTAGAGGACACAGAGCCCTGGACTCGGCAGCCAAGAAACCTGGATTTGTGTCCTAACTCTGACTCAGTCCTGAAGCAAGGCCTTGAACAAATCTCAACTTTAACCACAAGCGTGCTGTAAGTCATGTTTACTCCCAGAAAGTTGTTTCCTCTGCTCTTGGCAAAGCCACACCAGACTTTCTGAGCACTTGGAAGGCTATAGGTAATTCCAGAATTCTGGATGAAGGTGTTGCTCAGTCGTGCTTTTTCTTACAAACTATTTCTATCTTCTTCATACACCAACTATGCCCAGTGCCAATCTGGGTGGCTCTCCATCTTGGCTTTCCTATATTTTGGTAATTTTCCGGGTTTTGAACATGGTACTCTGATACTAGCCTACTTACCAAGCTTTTAACACCGTATTTCATAGTAATAATCACAAAAATACTAAATATCACCAAAAAAAAAAAAAACACCCCAACAAACACTTATTGAGTGCTGACACTGTATTAGGCATTGTGTGAAATGCTTTATAAATATCATTTCATTCCAGCTATGGATGAAAAGTTCTATGAGGCAAGCATGTTTAATATCCCCATTACATAGATGAAGAAACTAAGGCTTAAAGAGAAAAAGTAAATTTATGATTGAGAAAATACTTCCAGAAGCTAATGCTTTTGTTCAGCCTTCACAGTCCACTTATTTAAATCAGGATTCAAATGCAACTCACTCTTTCCAATTGGCTGATATGTCACTTGGCTCTTCGGTCTCTTTTAATTTATAAATGCCCCTTCTTTCTCTTTCTTTCTTGTAATGTATTTGTTAAGGAAACCAGATCATTTGTCTTGTACAATTTCCAATAATCTGGATTCCACTGATTACAGCTCCATGGTATTGTTGAACGTGCTCCTTTGTTCTCTGAGTTTCTCATACCACTATGTAGACCTGGAGAATTGAACAGATCCAGGTTTGATTTCTCAGCAGGTAACTTCATATGCAGCAGTGTTTTCTTCTGTTAGGAAGTACATAATGCCTGGTTCTCTCTTGTTGTATAATTTTTTAAATTTAATTTTATAATTGAATAGCCACTGATGTTCAATGCCTAGATCCAGTAGTTCACCACAGGTTGACAAATGGTGATATTCTGATTATATCATCCCTTCTTTCATTTATTAGCATTATTTTTATTCTTCTATAAAGATTAATTCCCTATATACCAATATCAACAAGAGTAACACAAGGGTACAGAGTAACCAAAATTATTATGAAGAATATAAGAACAGTTTAAGACTATTTTTTTTTTTGCAATTCTTTTTGTTCCAGGAACATATGCCACTAGAAATGTAGTCAAATCACTGGGTTTTAAAGTCCCTTGCAATAGCTAGAAATCTAATTCAGATAGCGTAGCTCAAAAGTTGGTTCCTGGGGCACCTGGGTGGCTTAGTCGGTTAAGCGTCTGACTTTCGCTTAGGTCATGATCTCGCGGTTCGTGGGTTCGGGCCCCGCGTCGGGCTCTGTGCTGACTGCCAGCTCAGAGCCTGGAGCCTGTTTCAGTCTGTGACTCCCTCTCTCTCTGACCCTCCCCTGCTCACGCTGTCTCTTTCTCTGTCTCCTAGAAATAAACAAAACATTAAAAAAAAAAAAGTTGGCTCCTAACCTTTACCCCCTAATCTGTAACCCATCGCTCAGGACCTGTAACTCCCCAATCATTTAGAACAGGTGATCAGAACTTTTATTTTTTATTTTTTTTTAATGTTTTATTTATTTCTAGGAGAGAGAGAGAGAGAGAGAGAGACAGCGTGAGCAGGGGAGGGTCNGGCCCCACGTACCTCCCACTTCTAACTTGATAAAATCCTAACTCCACAGTACAGCTCCCATAAAAGGTGTGTGGATGGCAGATCTATGTTGTGATTGTTTTCATTACATAAATCCATTCTTTAGCACCAAAGATTTTTAAGATTGATGAAATTTCACCTATTTTCCTAACAAACTGATCCATGCAAAAATGCCAAGCTTCTTAAAAATCCACTGAGAGTTCTCCCAACAAAGAATGAACCCACTCTTCCTCTCTTCCTCTTCTGTACCACTGAACTTCTCAGAGAATCTAGTGAGAATTCCAGGGACCCACTGCCTTCCCCACCATCTTTTTATTTCTATTAATAAGGTAAAACAGTATAGTGTTTTTAGGTAGCGTCATTCTGTTTTGAGCCACTAGAATTGGATAAAAGATTCAGTTCTGTCTTGTTTCTCCACATTTTCACAAATGTTTGGTAGAGAACTTTTACTAACTTTGGCCAATCTGGTAAATATGAAATGAAGTCTCATTGTGGTTTTAATTTGCATTTCACTGAATACTAATGAAGTTGAGCATCTTTTTGTATGTTTATAGGTTATAGGTTCTCTCTTCTCTGAAATTTATATTCATAACTTTTGCCATTTAAAAATTTACTTGTTTTCCTTTTGCTTAATGATTCATAGGAGGTCTTTATATG
Source organism: Crocuta crocuta (assembly GCF_008692635.1). Taxonomy (NCBI): domain Eukaryota; kingdom Metazoa; phylum Chordata; class Mammalia; order Carnivora; family Hyaenidae; genus Crocuta; species Crocuta crocuta. Next base: position 2,091,234 of record NW_027527441.1, read on the forward strand.
TTCAGGATACTAAATCTTTGTTGGTTACATTTGTTGCAAATATATTTTCTCAGTTTATGGTTTGTCCCTTTATGGTGTCTTTTGATGAACCAACTTATTTTTAGTGAACTGAATTTATCAACCTTTTCTTTTATGTTTGTACTTTTTTGTTAATCTCATAAAAGAAGTCATTCATAGCCATAGCTGATAATGATATTCTCATATTTTCTTCTCAAATGTTTATAGTTTTTACTTTCTTAACTTTCACATTCATCTTTAATTCAATAGGCATGTGTTACTGTGTATGATTTGAAGCAAAGATCCAATTTTATTTTTGTCCATATGGCTAATGGTTTGCTAGAGTCCATTTTTCTTACTTGTAGTTCCCAGTGAAGTTTCCATTATATTTCAAGCTCCCATATAATCATGGGTCTATTTCTGGCCTACCTACCCTTTTCCATGCATTTATGTGTCAATCTCTGTCCCAAGGCCACGCTGTCTTAATCAATCCAGTTTAATAATAAATTTTGATATCTGTTAGGAAAAGGCTCCCATCCTTCATAGCTTTTTCTACTTTTTCAGGAGCACCTTCATTATTTTTTACCTTTGCTGCTCCATATGAATTTTAGAATCTTACTTTCAAACTCCATGGAAATACTGAGACTTCCATTGACATTTATCGAATTTATGTAAATTTAGTTCAACCCAGGAGTCAAATCTGCTTCAAGCTGGGAATGATTGATATCTTTATTATATTAAATCTTACATTATATATCATTTAGAAAACACTAAACAATACCGTGTTTACTGTCTATGCGTAGATATGTACTAGTGAAAAGTACAAAGAAAAGAAATCGAAAATATAAAAAATATCCCGGGAATGATTCATTCAACATTCAGCGGCTGCCTATGAAGGGGAAGGAGGAATGTGGGGGTGGGTATTCAAAGGGAAAGCACAGAGAGATCTCTAAGGTAGTTTATTTCTTAACCTGGATGGTGGGTGTATGGATGTTTATTCTATTACCAGTCTTTAAACTAGACATATACAGTTTATGGGCCTTTTATATACATAGCATGTTTACAAGACAAAATTTAAGACATGCAATAAAAGAGATATTTTCCAAACCAATTGGTTTAAGACAAAAGTGTTAAAATTTTTAATTTTTTCTCACATTACACAAATCGGGAAGTAATGAATTGCTAGTTCAACTTTTACTGGAACTATGCCCCTTTCTATACCATGGAGAAAGTCCCTTTCTGTTTCAAAAAGAGTATTTTTGATGTTCAAATTCAACCACCGGCATTTCAGGGTATACTATCTCTTTATGAACTTCAGTGATTTCTGTTCTACATGCAATCTAGTACAATTTAAATTGAATTGTGTACACACTCATTCATGCATTTATTTGCAAAACATATGCATGATTCATTATGCTAGTGGGCTGGAAAATATATGAAGATAAATATGAACATTCCTGAATAAAAAAGGATATATGAGGTAAAAGGAAATAAGTGCCCAAATAACTATAGCAGCTGATCAAAGAAATAAAAGTCATAATAATAATAAACAACACAAAATTTCAGGGAAGTTCAAAGGAGGGTGAGTTGATATCTGATTGAAGGAGATAAGGTTGAGGTATAGTCACAAATCATGGTTTGTTTGTTTGTTTTCATTTTCTTAATGTTTATTTTTGAGAGAGAAAGAGGTACAGAGCATGAGCGGGGGAGGGACAGAGAGAGAAGAAGACAATAGAATCTGAAGCAGGCTTCCAGGCTCGGAGCTGTCAGCACAGAGTCTGACGCAGAGCTTGAACCCATGAACCGTGAGATCATGACCTGAGCTGAAGTCAGACGCTTAACCGACTGAGCCACCAGGCGCCTCATCAATTTTCTTTTAAAAACATGCAAGAAAATGTGTATATGCTTTTACTCATATTTCCAGTCTCTGTCTCATTGAAAGAGGCTAACAGTTGGATTCATGATCACTGGGCCATTCTCTTTTTGGCTCCAAATTGTGTTGGGTTGGGGTTCTCAAACTAGAAAGAATTTCATCTCCATTCCAACCTTACCATGACAGAGAACTACACAGCCTTAGGCATTGCAAATATAGCACATTTTGAGAGGGCAAAGAGACTGCTTTCTTGCAAAGGTTTTACCTGCCCAAAAGCCTGTAGCCAACCCTGCATAATTTATATGCACCTCTGAGAACAAGCCTGAAAAGAAGCCAGTGCTAATTGACTGAATTGACCATGTCAGCCGGCTTCAGAGGTACGTGCTCACACATCCAATAAACTCACTGGGGGGAATAAACGAAAAAACTGATTGCCTGATATTGTCTTGCCTATTCCCTGCTGTCCACTGCCTCTCCAACCCCCTCCCCGAGATTCTAAATGGCTGTTGGACTAAATTTTTCTGTTTTCAATCCATGTCACTGGTTCTCTGTTTATGTAACCTGTTAAGATCCTGTAGTCAGTGGAAGGTGTGCTCAGTGGCCAAAAGAGCTTAAAATATTCCTGAGATACGGACATGAAGACAGAAACAGCATGCGTGTCATACAGAAAGGCCTACAAAGCTAATGGCATTTTCCCCACTTCGTATCCCAGAGTCAAAACATTCCATGGGACACACTTGACAATCATTGACATTTCCAAAATGGCAACGCTAGTGATATGAAGAGTCCTTCTCTTCAGAAGGTGCTGGTGATTTTTAAGCCCAAGCACAGACTGAAGGCTATATTCTTGGCCCAGTAGAGCTACATTCATACTTACTAATGCAAGAGTTTATAATAATTAAATTCAGGACCAGCAGCAACTGCTGCCATGAGAAACTTGTCTCCCAAATGTGGACAGACGGAGAGTCCAATTGCCCACTGAAAGGATTAGTAGATGCATATACTATCCTGAATCCTGGGCACTCTTTCAACCTTCCCCAAATTATGTGAATCTATAAGAAGGAACGGTCTGAGACATTGGCAGAGTAGGTATGAGTTGGGAAAGCAGAGCAGATGAAAATTTACACTGCCTCTTTGAAACAGTTCTTTCTTTAGGTTGTTTACAAGATCACAATTTGTGGGATCACATCACCCCATTGTGCACCAGGTACAGCTGTAAGAAATTATTTCCCTGGGATTTAGAGACTGTAGAGGATACACACGGAGCTAAGAAAGCTACAATGCTCTCATCATGGTTAATTGCATGTGTCAACTTGCCCAGATATTCGGTATTCTGGATGTGTCTGTGAGGGTGTTTCTGAATGAGATTTACATTTGAATCAGGAAACTGAGTACAGCAGATTGCCCTTCCTAATGTGGGTGGGCTTCCTAATGTTAAAGGTCGGAACAGAACAAAAGGGCAAAAGAAGAGAGAATTCTCTTTGTCTGACTGTCTTCAAGCTAGGACCACGGACTTCTCTAGTCTTTGGCCTTGGACTCAGAATGGAACTTCCACCTCAGCTATCCTGATTCTCAGATGTTTGAACTTGGAGCTCCCCTGGGTACTCCATCTACTCCCCTGGGTCTCCAGCTTGCCTCTTACAGATCTTGGGATTTCTCAGCCTACGTAATCGCATGAGCCAACTGCTTGTAATAAAAGTCGCTCCATCCTTCCTACTGGTTTCGTTTTGCTCTACAGCCCAGACTCACGGCCCACATTCATGCAATTTTTTGCGTGAAGGACTCCATTTTTGACAGTGTAGGCTTCCACGTATCCTTTCAGCAACTGGAGATCATAACCACCACACTCTAAAAAGCTCTTGATTCCTTTATTATTTAAAAGAAATAGCATTTTGTCTTTGAAAACTGTTACTGAATAGCATATATGTCACTCAAGTATAAAGGATCTACAATAACCTCATTCAACTGCCCTGCCTCGCAGCATCGTTGACGCAAACAAAACAAGTAACTCTCAAACTTATTAAATCAAATCCCTCGAGTGTTTGTTTGATTCGTTTTATTTTTCATTTTAATTTTCCTATTTAATTTGCACACGTCTTGACCTAGTCTAGGTTGACCCACTTCTACAAATCATGAAGCATTGGAGACTTAAAGTCACCAAGAGACAGGGGCTAAGCCTTATCACTGAGCTTCCCACAAAGGGTAGTTTGAACAGTGGTAGATTAACATCCTCATGGACAAGAATATTATGACACTAAAAACATGGGGGGGGGGAGACTTTAAATTATATACAGGGAATTCCCGTTTAAATTGAAGTTGATTTGGTAGCGTATGACTTCAGATATATAAAATAGTATTGGTGATACTTCCCTCTCTCCTCAGATGAAGATACAGCCTATGGGGGGGAAAAAACTTGTATGAATTTAAAATATGTTTGACTATAGACGCACTCTACAAATAAAATCTTTCTAAACAGGTGAAAACTGACCTATTTGATGAAGTGGATAAGCTTTGTTCTCCAAGTAGTTGCCTTTTCCTTCCTGACATAAATACAGCCAAATGCATGCCTGCTGTACCTGGTGGGGGGTAGGGGGTCTTTATTTATTATACTCAAATGTCATTTCTGGAATACATCACCAAAAGTACAACCAACAAAGAAAAATATAAATAGACTGGACTTCACCAACATTAAAAGGTCTTATGCTACAAACAATATTAACAAAGTGAAAAATCAAACTTCATAGTGGCAGAAAATATTTGCAGATGTCATGTAAAAGGGATTTGAATCCTAATTACATAAAGCACTCTTACAACTCAATAATAAAAAATAAGTGACCCAATTTTCACACGGACAAAGAATCTGAATAGATATATCTCAAAAGAAGATGAACAAATAGCAAACAGCACATGAAAAGATGCTCAACATCATTAGTCATTAGAGAAATGTAGATCAAAAACACAGTGAAATATTACCCTCTGCCCGTTATAACGATCGCAACAAAAAAAGACAATGACAAACATTAGTGGGATATGAAGATATTGGAACTCTCTTACAGGGCTAGTGAGAACATATATGGTGCCGTCCCTTCAGAAAACAGCTTGGCACTTTCTCAAACTGGTAAATGTAGAGTTGCCATATGACCCAGCAATCTCACTTCTAGATCTGTGCCCTAAAGAAATGAAAGATGCGCCCGCATAAACACCGTTACACAACTGCTCATAGCAGCATTATTCACAACAGCCAAAGAGTGGAAACAACCCAAATGCCCACCAACCGATGAATGGATAAATGAAATGTGGTATATTGTACGATGGACTATTATTTGGCAATAGATAGAATGAAGTATTGGTACATGCTACAACGTGGATAAACCTTGAAGACATTAGGCTAAGTGAAAGAAGTCAGGCACAAAAGGTTATTATGTGATTGCATTTACACAAAATATCCAGAAGGCAAATTTAGAGACAGAAAGCTGATTGGCAATTGCTAGGGACTGGGAAGTAACCACGAATGGGTATGGGTTTTCTTTTTTGGAAGTGATGGAAACATTCCAAAATTGATATGGTGATTGTTGCCCAATTCTGTGAATATATTAAAAACCACTGAATTTCGTACTTCAATTAGGTAAGTTGTATACTGTATGAATTACGTCTCAATAAACCTGTATTTTTTTCTCATGAACAGTGAGATCATGACCTGAGCCCAAATCAAGAGTCAGATGCTTAACCAACTGTGCCACCCAGGCACCCCTGAAAGTCCCTTAATTTAAGACACAGCCAAACATAGGAAGGAAGACCTCTGTACTGTGTGGCTGTGATTCTCCAAGTACCCTATGATTTTAACAGATGTTCTCTCTCTCACACCACGAGGCTTCCCCCCCACCCCCCCACCTCCTCTGACATNGGAATATTCTCTGGCTAAGATTCAGAAAATATCCTAAGAATACAGTTTCCACTGGTTTACTACTCTCAATTCTCACCCAAAAGTCAAAATCAAACTTTGTCCCCCTAAGTGGCACCCTAAGTGGCAAGGTGAGTATTTAAGGAGGCACATTAGCCCCAGTTACTTTCAAATGTCAATACACTTGCCCTGAGGGTCAAGAATCCTGAGATGTTTTGCCACTGCCCCCACGGACTCAATTTAATTATCAGTAGGCATTGCCCCACCTCTCTTGTACCTTACAAGGAATCCTACTGAGAGAAGAAATTGAATTATCATTTTCATTTAGTATATTGAACACTTATGCAAAGCGAATGAAATCACTGCAAACTGGGTCCTTCTAAAAATGTTTAAATGTGGGGAAAGGATTTAATGTTCCTGTCTGGGTAGCAACATTTGATTTTACTGAAATTCAGGAAATGTTTTTGGAGTTCTTGATCTGCTCAAATATTCACAGATAAGATGGAGGATAGATATACAAGAGGCCTTCGTCTCCACCACCCTCTCCCCAAATCCGGGGAAAGGTTAAAGTAAAGGATCCTAGGAAGACTTCGCCATCTGAAGTGTGGACACACCCACCATCCTGAGAATCTGTGGAAGGCACAGGGGCCCTGGAGGAAGCAGCTTCCAGAAGCAGCTTCCAGAAATGAGACGGGGCAAGCAAAGGATGAATCCCGGCACAGCACCACGTGTCTTGCTGATGAATCCTGGCACAGCAAAGCAGTCGCTCAAATGAGAGTTAATAAAACAGAGAATATACATTGCCCATTTACATTTATTGCACATTAAACTTCCTCGCATACAAAAGATAATGACAGATGCAAAACAAGTGCTGAATACTGCAGGTCTGTCAGTGGGGAATGGGCGAGGTGCCAGCTCCCCGGATTAAGCCTTAGGGGCAGCTTTACACAGGGTCAGCGGACAGGGGAGGGAGGGAGGGGATGCAACCCGGGCCTCTGGCCCGCGCTGAAATTGACATTTTCCTCCAGCACGAAGTGAAGCCGACTGCAACATATCTCCGGCGAGGTGGTGACTACAGCGCCCCTCCCCACCCCCACACACGGAGGACACACACATCCCTTCGTTCTCAGACTCGAGATGGCCCACATGGTGTGACTTGGCATTTTGTGGAATATTTTCTGCAAAATCTTCAATCTAGGCCAGGTTGCCTATTGGATGTGAAGTTCCCTGAAGCCCAGAAAGGGCAGTAGCAGGACTGGTCCTTAGGGGAGGGGCAGGGGAGGGTCTGCCCCAAGGGCTATGATGTGAGGCAGCCCAGCCCACTCCACAAAGAACCCTCCGCGAAGAGCTTTTCCCAGACCCCTCTATGTTCTCATCTAGGGCTGGTGGCTGAGTGACTGACTTCTTGGCAATTCAGAAGGCCTTTCAGGCAAACTTCCTGAAGTTCTCTCAACAGCGTTGCGGCAACATCTATTCCAAAGAAACCTTGATTTTTCTCAAGAGAACAAATGCATTCCAGATTCTTTTGTGATGTTGGGCTGGGGGAAGAGTAGACGCTACTGAGCCACTCGGAGTTTTCCCCCTTTTATCTCCAACTTTAAGCCCCTATAGATGTGACGCTATCCAAGGTGCCCACTCTCTGAAGCAGCTGCGGTAGTCACTCGGGGGTGGGGGGAGCAGGTGGAAAAGACGCTAAAGCCCTCAGGCAAACCTCTCAGCTCTTCAGCTCGCTCTCGCTCTGCATCTGCACTGGAAAAGAGCAGCTATGCAGGTATTCACGTGGAGGGCTGTTCACTCCCTCCTGCTCGGTCAGAGCCCGGGGCTTCCGCTCTCCTGCCCAGCTGTCCTCTCCCTGGGGCACTGCCTACTGCAGACACACTTAAATGCAAGTTCTGCACAGCTGGGAGCAGAGCTGCGGCCTCCTCAGCACAGCTAAAGAGAACAAAAGCTTCCAGGGACTGCGAGATAATGAGCTCCCCATCGCTTCCACCCNCGGCCCTTATTTATTTATTTCCTCACGGGGGCGAGGGCGTTGCTTCCCTTGCATTTCAGGAGCTAAAATGCTCTGGCAGCCAAGAATGAAAGTGTTTGTCTTAATTCTGCCCTCTCGGCGTGAGCCGGTGCAGAAAATGGCTTGCCGTTTCCTGCGCCCGCCTGCTGTTGTGGTGGCAAAGATAAACAGCCCATCAGTGCGGAGCTGAAAAGAAATATAGAAAAGGGGATGGGAGTAGTTTAATTACTTTGAATGGCTTTTTGTGTTCTGTGTGATTGCTTCCTATGATACAGTAGTTTCTCATTCTCCATGCAAGCTCCGTGTTTCTATTCATAAGAAGAAGATTGAAGCAGGAAATTGGCTTTCAAGAGGAGGCGAGAGAGGAAGGGCTGAGAGGTGGGCTGTCTCGATGAGGGGAGAGCCAGCGGTGGAGCGTTCCCACCGTGACTGGGCTGGATTTGGAGCTGGGCCAGCTCAGACGCACTAGTGTCCGCCTCTTCCTCACCCTGCCCTGGGGAATACAGATGACCTGGTCACAGGGAAAGTTACCCCCACTGGGGCAAAGAGGGGATCTCAGGGACCTCAAGATAGGTCAGAGCAGGGTTAAAGAAGGTCCAAAAGCAAGGCTGGATCATTTCTAGGCCAGTGCCGTCCGTAACTTCTTCCTACCTGAAAGAGTAGTGTGTGTGTGTGTATACATGTGCGTGTGCATGTGTATCTCCAACTCCTTTCTTTTTTTTATTTTTTTAATGTTTTATTTATTTCTGAGAGAGAGAGAGAGAGAGAGAGAGAGAGACAGCACAGCGTGAGCAGGGGAGGGCCAGAGAGAGAGGGAGATACAGAATCTGAAATAGGCTCCAGGCTCTGAGTTGGCTGTCAGCACAGAGCCCAACGCGGGGCTCAAACCCATGAACCGTGTGATCATAACCTGAGCTGAAGTCGGATGCTTAACTGACTGAGCCACTCAGGGGCCCCTATTCTTAAAGTTTTTATTTATTTTGAGAGAGAGAGAGAGAGGGAACAAACAGGGAAGGGGCAGAGAGAGAGAGAATCCCATCAGGCTCCGCATGGGGCTCCACATAGAATTTGAACCCACGAACTGCAAGATCATGACCTGAACTGAAATCAAGAGTTGGACGTTTAACTGACTGAGCCACCCAGGCACCCGTCTCCAACTCCTTTCAAGTTATCTACCATAGGAGAGATTTTAGGCTCTGGGCTGAAACCCGGGAGGACACTGCCCCTTCCCTCTACACTCCCTCCCTTTAATACTTCCCATTTTCATAAACTGAGGACTTGTGGTTCATGATAATAACAATAAAGTCACCTTTATATCTGACATAACTCTCTGATCAAAAGAGATGACACCAGGCCATTAGTCACCGACCAAGAATCAAGTGTTCTTATTCTGTGCAATCAATATAACTCTTAGTCATATTCATCTGTTTTTTTCTCTGTAAATTAAATTGCCTTACAAGACAAAAATAACGCGAACATAATGAAGCAGTTTGCTGTTAAAGAAGTCCTGTGATATATCCATTGACGAGACAAATAATATATGTTGTTGTAAATTCTAGTTTTATGTATTGGATTTTCTTAAGTTACAGTAAATCTGTACAGGGCACCTTTGAGTTAAGGGCTGAGAATTACAAGCCCATCCAGAAAATTGAGGGCCCGTTGTGCGCAGAGCATTCTTCAACAAGGGGGTGAAGTTTGGAAAGGAGGAATTAATGGCATCTCTACTCATGAGTTTACAAGCATAAGAGGGATAGAAGTATCAGGTACTTGGGACCTTTCGCCAGGCAGGCAGGTTGAACAACTGCATGAAGCAAGCCCTGCAGATATACTTACGATCTTCAAAGTAATATACAGATGATAACATCTAGCGCTGTGTTATTACAAGATTCTCATAAATGTAGAGATAAGAAGTTTGGGGAATAAATTCTTTTGGACTCAAATGCTTCCACTGGAAAGAGCAGATACCAAGCCCCGAAATACTATCTTCTGTACTCTGAATGCAAAAGGAGTAAGTGTTTGCTTCCCATCTAGAATCCCAAACAGCCTCGGCAAATGCGAAGAACATCTAAAGCCAGCTACAGTCGGTGAAGAAGTAGAGCGCGTTCACCAAGGGAAACGTCCCTGGGACAAGGTAACGCGGAAATGCTGCTCAGCAGCTCAAGAAGAGATGTGTCCAGCGGAGCAGTAGCAGGAAGTAGAACACGAGAAACCTCGAAAAGAGATTGCAAACTATAAAACAAAACACGGGGCACCTGGGTGGCTCAGTCAGTTAAGCGTCCAACTCTTGATTTAGGCTCAGGTCATGATTGCAGGTTCATGGGTTTGAGCTTTGCTTAGGGCTCTGAGCTGGCAGTGCAGATGGAGTCTGCTTGGGATTCTCTCTCTCTCTCTCTCTCTCTCTCTCTCTCAAATAAATAAACTTCAAAAAAATGATAAATAAATACAAATTATAAAACACAACAAAATGAGGAAGACATGAACCACAAACTGTGGGAAGAGAGACGTGATAAAAAATAAACAACCCGCTGCCATGTGTAAGAGGAATAGCTGTCTTCCAAGGCACTCTCCTTCTATCTGTTCCCTGCACGCACCTCTCTTGAGTGCTCTTGCCCTTCCATCCTCTGCCTGCTGCCCTCGTGCTAATCCTGGCAGAGTCCAACATCTAGTCGCACTGAAGGTCATTTTCAACCACACGCATGCCCTCTGGGAGGAAAGAACTGACAGACAAATGACAGAGTCGTAGCCTCCGTGCAAAAGTTGGGTTCGGAATCATATATGGAAGACCAGCTGCAACCTGAGCGAATACCTAAGAGCAACAGATAGCGGAGAAGGCCCTCTCTGTCCATAATCATCTTCCCTTAAAGCAGCCATGATTTCCAGAGTGCCACAATATTCACTCTTCCCATAACTGTCATAATAGGAAGAGAGAGGAAAACGCACAGATTTGGGGTCCCAGGTATTCTAGCTGGAAACCAGATATCTGATTCAGGTGCCATCCTCAGGGTCTTAAGGCCATAGTATGATACCAGGATGGGAAATCTTGATGCAGGAGCCTGCTAGCAAGTTGATGGAACCGAAGGAAGAAGCAAGCAACAGAAATGGCTTATAAAAAGGACAGCCTAACAAGGTCACACTGCTCAATGGTGGCCCAAGGCAGATAGGAAGTAATACCAAGATCCGGGGTGTTTGGCAAGGATGACACCTTCATCAGAACGGAAGACAGGAGAGGGAATGGAAAAGTACCAGAGACAGGTATAGCCTCCTTTACAGTTTGACTCTTGGTACTTTTTGACCATGAACTTTTGACCACAGGTGGATAACAAACAAACAAACAAACAAAAAAACACACAAAAAAAACAAAAAACCAAGAGCTGTCCGTTTGACCTTAAGCAAGACTTTGGAAAGAATGTTAGTCAGAGAGTCCGGTTCTAATCCAAACCTGTTATGCACATTTAAGAGGTCCTTGCTCTTACTATCTCAACTAAGGAATTTTTCCAGGCATATCTGTTATATGGTTTATAAAGATGATATTTACCTTTTCTCCTTGTAAGAACCTAAGGAGACCAAATTGGCTGCATGTAATCCCGGTCTCTCTTCAACTAATAATGTGACCTTACTTCTTTAGGCCTGACTTTCTTCAGCCTACAGTAAGGGTGACCTCTAACATTCTCTGATTCCATAATTGCTTCTGCCCTTTACTATACATTATTTTAGACTAATTTCATGTAGTCTAGGTGAAGGAAACAAACAGAGAGAGGAAAGGCCTGAATAAATAAGTAAATAACCCAAATAACTGCTCTTCTGGTGAGATAGCATGAAGAAAAATTTCACAAACAACTGGAGGTCCAAGGTCCTGAGGTATCAGTAGCCTGGAAATGTGAAGACTAGAGAGGGAACATTGTCTCAAACTACAAAATCTGCCATGATATGAGTAAGGTGAAAAGAGATTATTTTCCAAATCTCAAAATACTAGTATGAGTATTTTGAAACTCTATAGGGAAAGTTGTCCACCCAAAGGGTAAGAAACTTACCAAATGCATTGCACCAGCAGGCAGTACAGGGAGGAAATAAATGTCTAAACGGCTTCCCACATGGTTTGGGAAGGTCTTATGAGTGGTCAAGTCATTACAGAGTAGAACATTACAGAGGACTGAAAACATTTAAGCTTGACATCTGGGAAAACAATAAAGCTGTCCCTTGTGCCTAAGTGCCTTTTAAGTCATATTAGAAAAAAATTTAGTTCAGGGCTCCTGGGTGGCTGAGTCGGTTAAGAAACTGACTCTTAATTTTAGCTCAGGTCATGATCTCATGGTTTGGTTGGTGAGATAGAGCACTGTCAGTATGGAGCCTGCTGGGGATCCTCTCTGTCTCCCTCTCTGTCTGTTCCTCCCCCGCTCAAGTGCAGGCTCTCTCTCAAAATAAATAAACATTTTTTTCAAAAATCAACCAGTTCAACATTCCACTTCTGGAAGTGTAGCAAATGTTTGTCTTAGTAAAATGGAAGGAACATCCTAACGCAGAAAGTAAGAGGGTGCTCTGGGTTAAGGGCACCAAAACAGGGCATAGACTCATGAGTCAGCGCTAACGTCAGCCACTCGGTCCAGCAATATCTTCATGTGCTTATGTCTTTGTAGGAGTTTCAACCTGTAGTAAATTCTAACCCCAGTAATATAGATGCAGGTTTTATTTTGTGCTGGCTTTAAGAGGAAAATAACGGGGGGTGGGGGGGGGTTGGGGAAGCGCCTGGGTGGCTTAGTCGGTTAAGCGTCCGACTTCGGCTCAGGTCATGATCTCACTGTTGTGGGTTCGAGCCCCATGTCGGGCTCTGTGCTGACAGCCCAGAACCTGGAGCCTCCTTCAGATTCTGTGTCTCCCTCTCTCTCTGCCCCTTCCCAGCTGACGCTCTGTCTCTGTCTCTCAAAAAATAAAATGAAATGTTAAAAAAAATATTTTTTTAAAGAGGAAAATACCCATTTGGGTCCACATTATTGATTTCAGTTGTCAAAGTGAATGGGGGGCGGGGGTTATCTCATCTTCAGTGCCACAGAAGTCTCCATTCATCAAAGCCGCCAGCACAGAGGACTTGAACCCAACCCTACACTCTTGGGAAACAAAGAACTCAGCCCTCGTTCTCTGAGACATGCATTACAGTCTTCTTTCAGCTCTCGGTACGAGCGCATGTTCTTAGGTTGAAAACATGTTAATGGGTGCTCTGCCTAGGTAAGGATTTTTGAAATGGGCCCTGAGCGCATTTCCTTTTCTCCTTGAATTTGTAATCAGCCTGTCATTTCATTATCTGCCTTCTGTGTTGGCTGTTTGGGATCATTAGGCAAAACCTAGCTATCGCTGCATATTACTCAGTACGTTTGCTCTAATAAGCTTTCGTAAATAAAACCCGAAGAGATGAAAAAGGCCAGTGTCTGATTACATGCAACCAATTTGGTCTCATTAGGTTCTTATAAGGAGAAAAAGTAAATATAATCTTTATAAATCATACAGCTATAACAGAGATGCCTGGTAAAATTCATTAGTTAAGATAATAAGAGTGAAGGCCATTTAAACATGCGTTAACAGTTTGGTTTATGAAGCCGTTAAGTACTATTTCATCCATTATAAACTTTTACAAAACTCAGTGTAATCAGGCAGAGGAAATCATATATTCTCACATGATTCCCTAAGGTTGGGGCTTAATAAATTGCTATTAAAACAGTGTTAAAAACTGACGCTTGTCTGGACTCTTTCCATTCAAAGACCCCTGAATGACTGATGAAACATTCATTTATTTTCCCTACATCGTCGATGCCTGGACAAAGCTTGTTCCACCTGTTTAACAGAGGGTATCATTGAGGCTCAAACAGATAAAATGATTTAAAAAAAACAAACCCACAGCAAAACTGAAAGTGAAAAGAGAATAAGACCTAAGGTTATTGCTTCTCGAGTCAATTTAGTAAAGTCAGAGCTGTCATTTAAAAACAAACAAGAGGAGGGCTGCTTTTATTAGTTTGCCCCTAAGCAGAATATTTTGATTTAATTCTTGGGCAGCAAGTAAGGCAAACATTGATCAGTGGGACTTGAATATTGCTTCCCAACTGAGGAATCTGTTCCGGAAAATAATAAATAAGGACAATACATAGTGAGGGAAGAACTTAGGTCTAGACAACCACCCTAACTTTGTGACTTTGAGCAAAGTCAAAGAGTGAACTCTGTGTTGTCCTGGGTGAATTAGGGAAAGCAACGCTGCGAGGAGGAAATGAGATTATTAACATTGGAGAAGAAAAAGTCCTCACAAAGTTTTTAGTGATGCCCAAATGTTACCTGTTTTCCCTGTATCTCTTCCTCTTGCTCATTACATAGTATGACATTTTAAGAATTAGCTCTTATCTCTGGAAACTATTGTTATTACTATTATTTACAAATACTCATAATATTGCCCTCAAGTCATTGCTTATTGGGTCAGCAGGATGCCCCATCTCAGCACTGGGGAAACTGAGGCAATCTTAAAGAGTGAGCTCTTCTCCCTTCACTTCAGCCTCACCACCTCCAACGAGATATCAGAATGTAACTCTCACACTTGGCACAAAACTGNATGGGAGAAGCAGCCCCTGGCTTCCCTCCCACTACCTTTTACATTTGAGCCAGTTTGCCATCTTCCTGGCCATGCCACTGCCAAAATGCTCCTTCAGCCCTAAATCCACTCCTCACCAGTGCCTCCCCAGGGTCCAAGAGACCACTATGCCCTAGCACAGTGCAAATGTCAGTAGCAGCATGGAAGGGAAGACAGAAGGGTTGGGGCAGGGGTGGCAAAAGAGGGGAAGGAAAGTGCCATCCTGGGCAGCTAAGCTCTAGAATGATCTCGGAGCTTGAAATGGGCATGCCACTGATTTCATTTGAGGTTAAACAACATACAGTATCCTTGGGCAGGACGGAGGAAGTGTGCCTCGGTAGAATGGGTTGTAATGTTGGGAGATGGGGGGGTAGGCAGGGGGAGATGTATTTTATTATTTTTTGTTTGCTTTCTTCCCCTCCATCTTAAATAGCAGGGAAGCAGCTAACCAAAATGCATGCTTCTTACAACAGATACAACAGTGCCACCTAGAGGCCAAGAAGCAATTTTCCATCCAACCAGCAAGAGACCAGGACTGAAACCCATGATCCCTGTCTCCCAGCACTGCCTAAATGAACTTCCACGGCATAGCGACATAGCGTGCCAGAGCTTGATATCTGCTTCATCTGCAATCTGCACGCAAGATTTTGGAGGAACTGCCTGCAAAGCCAAGGATACAAGGGCTGCCTTTGCTGACATTAGGCAGCACATGGCAGATCCTTGAGAGTAGTTCCAAAACATAAAAGAAAGGACCTTCTGGATTATAGCCACGGAGTATCCCCTTCTCCCCCACCAAAACGCAAATTTCCTTGAGTTTTTCCTTCCTGTGTCCTATTCTTTGCATGTTAAGATAATTCATGCAAATTTTATGCATTTCGCTCAGAGGCATCTAATTAGACAGATTAGCTCGTCGACTCAGTAACCTTCTATTTTATTCTTCTGAAAAGAAGGTTATGTCAGTAAGGAACCTCTCACTTTTAATAGGCATGAGACACAGGACATGTTTGTGTACCAGTAAGAGCTTACAGGTCTCTGTGGGTGTGGAGAGCATAAACACCTGCATTTTGTGTGTATATTATCACTGTGTGTTTGCAGTTGGGAGCTTGATACAGCTTCACATCCCAAGTCCAGGCTAGGTAGAGGGACACCAATGCAATCAAAGTGCACTCCTCCATAAGAAAAAGGGAAATGAAAAGTTAGCTCACAGAGGTCCAAGAAGTACCAACATCTGATTGGCATAACAGCTGAACAAAGGAAATAAAAGAGAGAGGGGGAAAAAAACGTATACACCTTTCCTCCTTTGTTCTGAAAATGGATTTCAATTCTTGTTGGCATCCTGCCTGTCTACATTCCAGAGGTAAAGGAAACTCACTTATCAGGGAAAGATAAACCAGAGACACTAACAAGCTCTGAAATTGACAAAAGCAAGGTGGGTTGCCATGGAAAGAGATCTTTTAAACTGTGAGGGTCATTATTCCCTGCCTCTAAAAATCTACCAGGTGTACCAGCCTAGGATCTAATTAGATGAACCAGATTCCTCACAACAGCATGTGGGGTGACTTCCTGACACGTCTCCTTCCGTGAAGAGTCAGCCAGTTCTCAAGAGCCACCCAGATGTCTGTTTAAGGAACCCACCGTATACAGCTCTCAGGAATAGCAAGCAGCAGTCAATTAACCTCTTAGGTCAAAGAGGGCAACTCAAATACCTGCCTGTGCCATTTGACTGGGGCCAGTTAGCCAGGGACCTTGGTGAGACAAAGAAGTCCACTGACTTTTCTAAAAAGAGCAGTCATTATTCAATTCCAGCCAGTTATATTGAGGAAATGCAGGCACAGTATGGCTAGGTTGTTTTCAAGAAAGCCTGAAATCTGAATGTGTATGTGAGATCTCCCAATTTTTTAATGTTGGCAGCAACTCAAAAAAAAAAAAAATCTAAAAATTTATGCTAGACCCAACAGAAGGTGGCCAAAGTCCTGATTTGCCCCCCAAGAATGTTACTGTAAAGCCCTGCCCTGCCTTGGGTCATTCACAGCTCTCGAAAATCTGTATTTAAACCACGCCCAACTATGATGCCCCCACTGCACATTTAGGACAGAAATGTTCACACTTCTGTGTCTTTGTTTATCCTGTTTTCACTTGTCTGAGTTGGTCTTTCCTCCTGTGTCTCCTTGTCAAAATTCAATATCAAGGGCCAACTCAAATGTCAATTTGTTTGTGAAGTCTGCCGGAATTGCCTTGGTCAAAATTAATCGTTACAATAACACTTGATTTTTATCTCTGTTCTTGGACTTAGCAGAGGCTGCCTCATAGTGGGGGGTAAACAGGGTTGGTATGAGACCCAGCTGTGGGTCCTTGAAACCTAGTAATGTACCCAGTACATTCACTCTCTCTCTGCCCAGTGTCCAGCACAGAGCCTGCATGGACGGTTGTTTTGAATTCACGGTAAGTCACTAAGGGGGAAGTAATGCACAGAATTCATTGGCACAAAAACTCAGGCACCTCACAATTACTTCAATCCCCACCTCGCATTCAACACATCAGGTGATTAGATGACAATGACCAGGTACTTGCAGAAATTAGATCTACAAAACAATGCAGCTATTCCTGAGCTATTTGAATAAAGTTCATCTCTCTGCCTGAGCCCAGGGATATGCTATGACTATCAGGCTATATTATGACTCCCAGAGGGCAGCGTTCTTTCTTTTCCTTGTTTTCATTCAATGTTCCTACCATACCCTCTGGCAAAGAGAAGGGATGTGATAAAACACTTGTGGAATTGAATCACCATCAAAACAAGTCTATAAGGAGCACCTACCTCACTTGGTGGTAATGATGTGGTGAAATGCCCTGTAGTAGCTACAATCTGGTTGGAAAGCAAAACATATTTAAGTGGTAAAAACAAACAAACAAACAAACAAACAAAAAACACCATCTAGCTGCACCATCAACACATGGTAAATGCTGGAAAGTACTTTTTGAGCTCCAACTCCGTGGCATATCTCTTGCTAAGTCCCAGGCATCCAAAGAGAACGAGAAGCAGTTCCCACAGGACCAGGGATCGTGTAGAGGAGTTTGAAATGGAAAGAACATTGTGGGCTGAGCAGCCAGAAAAAGTGCCTGAAATCACAGGAAGCAGGAACCTAACCAAGTTCTAGATGGAAATCGATGTCCTATTGTTTAAACATCAAGATGTCCTATTGTTTAAACATCAAGATGTTAACGCGAGAGGGTGCTGAATACATTCAAACGTTGCTGAGGGAAAATACTCTGAAATGATGCTCTCCCTGGATCCCAGTGGGCTTTCTGGGGCCTAGGTATGCAAAAATCCCTAGCTGTCAACTTGGGGCCTCACCCAATTAAGAACTACATTGAAGTTCCCTGAGGAAGTCATGGGTCATGAGCTCCGAGGGGCAGGAGAACTCAGCCAGGCTCCACAGTTACCCCTAACTCTGACTGATTCTGGGGATGTCTCTGTGGAAGGGATACAGTGAGACAAACTCTCTTTTCCATCCAGCATCATCCCTTTCCTGCCTTTCATGTCTCCAAAACACCACCCCCTGTATGTCTTCGTCCCTGAAGGTGGCCATAACAAAAACACCATCAACTGGGTGGCTTATACACAACAGAATTTTTTTATGTCTATTTATTTTTGAAAGAGGAAAAGACAGAGTGCAAGTGAGGGAAGGGCAGAGAAAGAGGGAGACACAGAATTCAAAGCAGGCTCCAGGCTCCAAACTGTCAGCACAGAGCCCAATGCAGGGCTCAAACTCACAAACTGTGCGATCATGACCTGAGCTAAAGTCAGACGCTTAACCGACTGAGCCACCCAGGCACCCCTTATAAACAACAGGATTTTATTTCTCACAGTCCGGAGCCTGGGGAGCTCCAGATCAAGACATGGCAGATTCGGTCTCTGCTGAGGGCAGCCCTCCACACTGACGGCCGTCTGCTCACCATGCTGTCACAGGGCAGAGAGACAAGCAAGTTCTCTGGGACCTCTTCTTAGAAGGACACAAATCCCAGTCATAAGGGGTCTGCCCTGGTGACCTAACACGGCCCAAAGTCCCCACCACCTAATGCGATCACCTTGGGGGTTACAATTTCACCATACAAACGGAGGACAGACATGAGCATTCAGACCTCAGCAGTACAGAAAGTGCCAGCGCGGCCCCGGGTCTCCCCCATCCAGGCGCACATGTCACAACCCATGGGCACAGCTTCTCTGTTGCGAGTAGTGAGAGTAACCATAACCATTGTTTGTCCTTTCTCTTGGCCAGTTTGAATCTGGTCAATCGGTCTGGGAAAGCAGTGACAGAAAGACCAAGCGTCTGTTCCAAGTGGGGAAATTAACGTCATGAAATCTAGCTGTGATCCCCTAGCCCACCACACAGAACAATCCATCCATGATACAGGCGAGTATATAGCTTAGAGCTGCCCTGTTCAATGGAGAAAACCTAGGGAGGGAACTAAGAAAAAAAGGGGGGGGGGAGAGGGAAGAAAAGGAGGAGGAGGGAAGGGAGGGGATTAGTATGACAGGTGAAAATTAAAATAAGGATTTATTGAGAGAATCTGAGGTGGATCTGGAGCTTAAGATCAAGCAGCGCTGGAGATAAACGTAGAAAAACAGGGAAAAGAGAAAAAAAATAGAATCAAATCTCTGCTTTGCAAGTTCATGCTCTGGCAATAATTTATCCTTTAAAAAAATGGCAGAAGGAGATCAGAAGATAGGAGAAAAAAATAATCAACACGAGAGTGGAGGTGTCAACCTGAACAGATTTCAAACTGAAACAAAGAATTTATGTGATTAGCTGCAATTACATGGAGATATATAAACATCTTGGGCCAAATGGTACCGAGCAACACTCTAGCATTTCACGGTGCCTTCTGTGTAGCTTAGTCTTTTGATATTTATTTTACATTCTGCCAGCAAAATTTCTGTCATATCTGATGTGTTTTGCCAAGTCTTTTATTTGGGATGCTTCCTGATTTCAATATTTTTAGCTGCAGTGGTTTTTTAATCACGAGGGTATTGTTTCAAAAGCAATTATTTTATGTGCATCTAAAAGCAAAGTTGAAGCCCAATCCAAATTCATCTGAGATCATCCCATGAGTGAGGGGCACTGTGGAAACCCTGCCGACTAGTCTCAGATTTCTCTTATAAAATGTAGTTAGTGCAGTGACCTTTGCTGATGTCTCCCAATGCTGTGGATTGAAAATGGCAAATTGCGACTTCATCTGTGTTCATCAGAAAATGAGGTCCATTTGCTCCTCCTACCCCCAAATCAAGCCTCTTTGCAATCAGCCAGCCTTCTGAATAGCCTACAATTTGGATAAGAGAAGCATGAATGGGTGACTTTCTAGAAAGAAACGTAATGTCTTGCCATGTAATGGCTTTTCTAAGGAAGCAGCACCACCCCGGTTTGGGGGTTGGAGGCTTAGAACTAAAGCCTCTGGAAGGAAAAAGAACTAAAATGTCCGGGCTGACAGAGCCATCCCCAGGGTGGGAATCTTCTTCCAGAGCCCACTCTGCAGGGATAGGAACAAATACATCTGTTCCCGGAGGCCGCTGCTGCTGGGTTTCCAGTGCCGCTTAGCCTTGCCAGCCTTTGCCACACAAAAATTATGGAAAAGACAGAGTCAAGTTCTTTCTGGCCGGGCAGACATATGTACAACTATCGGGGAATAGAGAAACATCCCTCAAAGCCCTAGCAACTGGGACATCTTGATTTTTCAAGCCCACATACAGGCTTTGGGTTGCTTCTTTCAGAAAGTACTTCATTCCTTGTATATTTAAGTTGATCCAATAAAGGCATTGTTCAAAGATGAAATGTGTACTACAGCCAACGCAGTCATTTTTACAGCAAATGAATTACGGGCCCAAAGTACAATGTGAAGTCTCTTTTCCAATTGTTCGTGGGAGTGTGTTCATTCCAAGCCATTACCACGTGTGTCTGTCAGAGTGAATCTCTGCATCGGGCTATAATGAGGCACATTAACTTTCTTTCCACAGCAGAGTGTTCTGTGCCCTGGCTCCCTGACAGGTCCAAGATTGTAGTTCAGGGACCCGCTTCTGATCCAGCTCTTTCTGAAAAGTCAGAAGCCAACGGGGCTACAGTGATTAGAGCAGGCCTTAAAACCACAGGCAAAGAAGGAGAGAGGGAGTCAACCTGAGGAAGTTTCCTCTGGGAAAGGCCCTGCCGGGAGGTGTAGACAATGTGAGCTGTTGCCTGTGGACTTAGGAGTTCCTGACGCTACAGCAGGCGCCTCAGGAGAACACACACCACCACAGAAAGGGATGACGTGGGGAACCCAGCACTTCTCCTACCAGCATCGATTCTGTCTTTCTGCCTCGTGGTCTACATCAGACACCAATATTATGTCACCCTGGTGCTCAGACACTCTCATGGTTGACACCGCGTTCAGAACCATTCCAAATTCCTACACGGAGGTCTCCAGAACTGGCAAGCCTGGGCACCAGCAGGTTCCCTGCGTTCACGCTTTGGTGTTTCCACTCAGTGCCACATGGCTCTGTCTGCTCCTCCACATCCACACAGTGCCTTCCTCCACCAGCTCGCATCTGGGAGCAGGACTGGGGGGTGGGGGCGCAGGGAAGATAGATCTCAACAAGTTCCCAAGGATACAGGCTTCTGTTGGGCTTGGCCAATAGGGAGAGAGGGGCGGGGCCAGGTAGGCGGACCAAGGGGCGGAGCTGAGAGAAGGCGGCGGCAGTCTGGGCTCCTTCGCCAGCCAGCGTGGCGGTTTCTTTGGGCTAGCTGTGCCCAGCCCTGCATCCTAAGAGGTGGCTTCCTCCACACAGTGCTTGTGGGTTCTTGCAGGTTCTGATGACCATTCTTTTCCCCCAGTCCCAGAGATCTGAGGATATCCCTTTCTCTCCCCTTACCACCACTGCTCAGGGTTACTGCACTTCTAAATAAATCATCCTCCTTTTAGCTATTTTTTTTAATTCTTTTTTAATGTTTTATTTTATATTTGAGAGAGAGAGACAGAGCGCGAGCAGGCGAGGGGCAGAGAGAGAGGGAGACACAGAATCAGAAGCAGGCTCCAGGCTCTGAGCTGTCAGCACAGAGCCCAACACAGAGCTCGAACTCTCGAGCAGTGAGATCATGACCTGAGCTGAAGTAGGATACTTAACTGACTGAGCACAGAAGGCATCCCTCCTATCTATTTTTAATGTTTACTTATTTTTGAGGGAGAGAGATGGGGAAAGGGGGGGGGGAGAGAGAGAGAGAGAGAGAGAGAGAGAGAGAGAGAGAGAGAGAGAGAGAATCTCAAGCAGAGTCTGCGCTGTCAGCACAAAGCCAGACCCTCACAAACCTGTGAGATCATGACCTGAGCTGAAATCAAGAGCCAGACCCCTTAACTGACTGAGCCACCCAGGTGCCCCTCCTCTTATCTATTTAGACTATTCCATCTGTTTCTGGTTAGGATCCTGACTGAAACTCTCTTCCCCTCCTTCTACCTTCTAATATATGAGAAATTTACGTTTCCCAGTACATAAAGCTAACAGTAATAGAACCAAGGTTTCAACCCAATCAGTCCAGCTCCAGAAATATCTCTCATAACCCCTGAGCTAATACTGTCTCACTAACACACTGGGCTAGTATTGCTTTGTGGCTTCTCTGTACCCATCAAAATCCACCAAACCCCAGCGGGCCAGGGTCAGGCCCCCAACCCCACCCATGATATTTCCCTTATGCCTCCAGCTTCATCTAAAGCTCAGTTTCCAGTAAGCAGAGTGTCTGTGTCATCGCCTTGTATGCATACCACACACCACAGAAACCTCATCTTTCAGGATTCACGTGCATATTCTTGTTTCTCGGAGGGATGGAATATTTCTGAGAAGACAGAAATTGTGGCTTTAGTATAATCTCCATTGTCCTTAGCCCGCAGTAAATAGTGGCCTGCATCGCTCAGCTGAATAAATGAATGGGAAGAAATTTCTATGGCTATTTATATTGTCTGTCAAGACGAATAACTGCCCCTGTAATTTATGAGTTCTTATTAAATTTAAACTTAAAAAGAAATAGAGCAGTGAAAGTGAAAGGTGACAAACTTGAAATAAGTAACAGTCATCCGGAAGCAATTATAGCATTTCCTTTACCACCAAAGCTTGCTTAAGATTCCTATAGAAGGCTCACCCTGTACTCACTGCTGCTGAAGAGCTGTTATAGCTTGGTGGCTACAAAGGTATTCCTGGAGCTCTCCTGCCAGGGTTCAAATCCAGGTTCTGCTACTTGTTAATCTGGAAGTCGTAGGAAATTTAGTATTTTAATATCTCTGCAGTTCCGTTCTCTCATCTATAAGATGGGGATGATAATAGTATTTAACCCACTTCATGTTGTGAGGGTTACACGAATTCATACACATAAACACCTAGCACAGGACCTGGACGCATTGTGCTCCACATATGTCAGTCATTGTTGCTGAATATGAGATAGTGACATGATTATCCGGTCCTGCCAGGGCTCTTCCCGGGACTTCCTAACACCAGGAAGTCTCCAGGGAAGGAAAGGTAATACTCTCTCGGGTTTATTTAGAAAAACTCTATTGTAGGGGCGCCTGGGTGGCTCAGTCAGTTAAGCGTCTGACTCTTGGTTTCAGCTCAGGTTATGATTTCATGGTTCACGGGTTCAAGCCCCGCAGCAGGCTCTGTGCTGGCAGTGCAGAGCCTGCTTGGGATTCTCTCCCTCTCCCCCCTGTGCTCTTTCTCTCTCAAATAAACTTTAAAAGAACTCAACCTAAAGGAGTTAATAAGCTCCACGGACTTCATCTCCTTCCAGTGACTAACATGTTGATGAAGTATTTTCATGTTGAGGTGGAAAAAGGAATAGGGAGCATATTTTTAGTGTATTTTACTATTTTACAATAGTAAAATGCGCCATCAAAGGCACAGGGGAGACTAATTAACTTATAAATGAGTCTTTACTAGGCACCTGCAATGTACCCAGCTGTGTCGTCAAAAAGACGGAGGAGGCAGATAAACTGTGGAGCACCTGTCTAAGGTGACCCGGTGCAGCAAGTAGAGCCCAAGGGCTGTGACCCATTTGCTGCCACCCACATAGCCCTCAAAGAGCAAGGAGCAGCTCTGCTTGTTGGGAACTAGCTATTCATCTCTTGAGGTGGGTGAGTGGGGTCTCCATCACAGAAACTATGACAACACTAGGGACATCGCGAAGTCATCAAATAATCCAATCCGACCCTCACTTGCTCCCGTTCAGCCAGTCACACACACCCCCCGTTTTGTGTTGAAATGGCAGTAGAGTGGGAAAAATATCATGACAGGAGAGCAAATAAAGAGCCTTCTTTCCCTGATAGGCCTCCTTCTTCTTTATGATCTTACCTTTTTATTACCTTTATTAAGCATGGCATACACAGAGGGCCGAAAAAAGGCAAGAAGGAACAACTGGCGGGTCGGTTTTGCACAGCTCTCCCTCCCCTGAGAACTGAGCTTACCCACATAGTTTATTACCTTCTCATGCTCCTGAACACTGCTTAAAGCCATATAATATCTTTTGGTGGGTAAATGAGCAGCAGCTCCCTCTCATCTGTCAGTCAAGCCCATTTCCCCCTTGAATACAGGAAGTTAACATCTTACCCCTCTGACAGTCGAGTGAAGTGAGCTTTGTCTTGCTCTCTGCCAGGAATTTTAGAGCAGGCAGAGGGGAGAGGGGTGTCCTGGCAGTCCCGGGGCGCCTTGGCTGGAACGGAGAAGGGTCTATATACACTCCCATGGCAGCACTAGCGGGGCTTTGGCTGCTGAAAAGACAAATCACGGCAACTCTCATATTTCCTCCATAGCCATATTTTGGCCAAGGCCACACTGGCGGCATTTCATTGGAGCAATCAAGACAGAATCCAGATTGCAATGGGTTGAAGAGAGAGACAGGAGTGATGGAGTAAAGAAAATAGAGACAGATCAAGGATAAAACTTAGGGTGCCTGGGTGGCACAGTTGGTTGAGTGTCCTACTCTTGATTTCAGTTCAGGTCATGATCCCAGAATCATGGGGTCAAGCCCTGTGTGGGGCTCTGTTCTGACCGCCGACCATGGAGCTTGCTTAAGATTCTGTCTCGCCCCATCTCTGGCCTTCCCCTGTTCTCACAAGTGCATGCACTCTCTCTCTTGCTCACTCTCTTAAAAAAATAAAATCTGTCTCCTTTTCTGGGAAAAGCCACCCCACCCCATGCAGATGAAATGTTTGGTTATATTTAATTTAATTTACATCAAGAGTAGTTTATTAAGCCACTACTATGTATAAAGTATTGGACTAGACTCTTTGGAGGAGAGATACCAAGATGAGCAAACATACTGGCCATCTCTCCATCTCTCCATTATGACATTTGGCCCTTACCTCCTTCAGCCCTTGCTCAGACCACACTTCTCAATGAGGGCCATGCCGACTACATTTTTAACACAACTCCCCACCCCCCAGAACTGATATACTTCTCTTTTTTTTTATATATACTTCTCATCTGTACTTTAGCCTTTTTTTCCCCATAGCACATTTCTCTTTTTGACAAGCTTTTTATATTTACTTAATTATGTTTATTACCTATTGTCAGTTTACACACACACACACACACACACACACACACACACACCCAGGAGGGGATCTTTGTGAGATTGATTTCCTGATGTACTTTCAGTGCCTACAACAGTGTGTAGCACATAATAAACATTCAGTAAGTAGTTATTGAATTTAAAAATTGTTTCTCCTAGAACCCAGATACATTCCTTTAAAAAAACAAAAGCATCAATCGTTAATTGAGCACTTGCTATGTGTCAAATACTTTTTTTTTTAATGTTTACTTATTTTAAGAGTGGGGTGGGAAGCAGGGGAAGGGAAGATGGAGAGAGGATCCAAAACGAGCTCTGCACTGACAACAGAGAAACCCACGTGGGGCTCGAACTCACAAACTGAGATCATGACCTGAGTTGACCTGAGTGAGCCACTGGATGCCCCGTGCCCAGATACATTCTTAACTACTTCTGGAAGAAGTTCCTGGAATTAGTGAGAACTTATAACAAAATGGCCATTTCCCCAGTGAATGCTCCCAGGAGCGAAGGCGGCGAAAAGGTTTTGGTGAGTGAGTGGATGCGTTCCTACAGCTCGCTCATCTCACTGTGCAGCTGACTTTTCCGGAATCGGTAACCCATGGTTTTCCTTCCTAGATTATCCCTCCATCATTATTCAGCTGGGTCATCCATCAGTTTGGTTCAGGTGTTTCATTCTTGGAATGAAATGGTGCCATACTTTTCCTTTTCATGTGTAAGTGCACTCATAGCACGATACAAAGAATTGATGCATTTAAGAAACACATTAGAGAAGTTTTATCAATTCCCTTACATGCCAACGAACATGTATTTCAAAGGTATATAATAGCCTTCAACATATTACACAGTTTAATCATTAACAGACTCCTACAGTCTGGCTCTTTAAATGCCATAAATATCCACCCATCCCCCAGGCCCACCAACTGGGTTCTCAATGAGAAGCAGCGGCCCCCCCCAACCCAAACACACTCATTGACTAGGGCAGACCCCAAACTGCTCCTAAGCAACACCACTTCCACAGGAAAATCTCTGAACCAACACACCCCAGCCTCATGACAAGTTCTAGAACACCCATCCTGAAACTGACAGGTGGCCAGTTAGTCATGTTTTATGATAAATAATCTGAAGTTCCCAGATATACAAAGTCTCACTCAAGGTCACAACACTGGCACAGGGCAGTGAAATAAGGTCATGTTTCCTACACTGCTGGATTTCACAAGTGACCTCCAATACTTGGTACGACAGTGGGCTTGGATTTT
Organism: Crocuta crocuta; assembly: GCF_008692635.1. NCBI lineage: Eukaryota > Metazoa > Chordata > Mammalia > Carnivora > Hyaenidae > Crocuta > Crocuta crocuta. The sequence goes on from NW_027527441.1 coordinate 2,117,453, forward strand.
CAATCTCTCTTCTTCTCCTGGGGCCCCGCCTTTCATCTGTGAGGGGATTACTCCTGAGAGGATCAACACCAGGGAAAAAATAGTGGCCGTCCTTGGCAGATGCCCCTGATCCCTACTGTCACTTCTCAAAGATTAGAACTCTATCATCTTTATCCCCAACTTCCTAGGAAAAAAATACGCAATTCTCTGGCTACTATGGTCTGCCTTGCTTAGGTCCCAGAGCCATAGAGATGCACCTGCGTTACACACATGCCTCTCCATCTTCAAAGGGAAACGTTACCAGGAGAATTAAAAAGCCCTCATTCAAGGCCAAGTATATTTGCTCCATGGCCCAGCAGTGACAATACCGCTTGGGCGACACGTGGCTATTGTAATTGTGAAATCTTACGCTAGCATCTGCTGAAGTAAACTAAAGTCCATTTCTCTCACTAGGAAACTCTGCTCACATATATTTCAGAAGCTAGCTTTGGCCACGAGATAAACCACTTCAAACTTGGTCTCCATTTAGGTCATGCAATCTGGCCTGGCTCAGCTCAGCAGCTCCTCCAGTAAGGGCTCAGCTGACCTCAGCTCAGTGCACTCCTGTGCCTGAAATCAGTGACTTGGCTTTTTTTTTTTTTTTTTAATGTTTATTTATTTTTGAGAGAGAGACAGAGCATGAGCATGAACATAAGCAGAGGAGGAGCAAAGCAAGAGGGAGACAAAGAATCTGAAGCAGGCTCCAGGCTCCGAGCAGTCAGCACAGAGCCTGATGCGGGGCTCGAACACAGACCGTGAAATCATGACCTGAGCCAAAGTCGGACGCTCAACCGACTGAGCCACCCAGGCGCCCCCAGTGACTCAGCTTCTAAGTGTGGGGCTCAGTGCCAGCTGGGGCACTGGGACAACTGGACCACATGCCTCTTATTAGGCTTCAGAGTAGTCATACCCTGCTCACATAAGGGTTCAGGGCCCCAAGGGAAGCAGGCTTCATTGTGCAAACATTCTTCAAGTCTGAGCATTTTATGTCTGTTAGTGTCCATTGGCCAAAGCAAGTCACAATTTAGTCTGAGAGTTGGGACTCACTTTTTAAAAGAAGCAACAAGGTTATATTGCAAGGACATATATACAAAGAAATCGTGGCCATTTCTTACAACCTTCCATCAGGATAGGTGTGGAAGGGTTGAGAGGTATGTAAACCCTGATACAGGGAGAACACTGGGAATTTAGCAATCACTACAGTATCTAGTCACACCTGCTCTCCTCAGGAGACCTGCTTTAGGACACCTTTTACATCCATTCGTTCAAAAGCTACTGACTGAGCACCTACTATGCACCAACCCCTACTCTATCTAGGCACTTGTGATAGAAATACACAATGTCCCTGCTCTTATTAAGCTTACAAACTAGTAGGGCCGTTCAGGCAATAAACAAATGTATAACAGATCCAACTGTAAGTGCTGTCAAAACCTAATAATAGTTAAACGTGCGAAGAGTCTGGTACTTTATTTAGGGTAATCATGGATGATCTCACTGATGATATCCTGAGGGAGAATAAAAAGAATGGAGGAACAATCGATTAGGATAGCCGGAAAGGAGCAATCCATGGAGCGGAAGAAGTAAACACGGAGCCCTGAGGGAGGGATCATCTCTGCTTAAGTAACAGCAAAGAGGCTGATGTAGCTGGTGGGGGGTGGGGAGTGAGTGGGGGGAGACAGGGGATAAGAGAAAAGTATTAGTGGGCCAAAATGTACTGTGAAGGATAAGCCATGCTGAGAAGCTTGGATTTTATTCTGAGTGAGAAGGGAATCCGTGGCCGGCTTAGAACCCGGATGTGCTGTGACCCGTTCACTCTGTTAACTTTGTGCAAAATACGCTCTGGGGTGGCGAGGGTAGAAGCAGGAAACCAGCTGCAAGGTTGCCGTTCTGTCACACTGTGTTCCCAGGCTACACGGATCACGGCTGATAAATATACTGCTCAGCTCTGTCTGCCATCTCCTGCATTGCATTATGCTGCATTATGGCTGAATTTGGCGGGACGGCCAAGGGAGAGAACTCCTTCAAGACGTGGCTCACAAAGGAAAACGTGCGCTTCTTTACACTCACCTGTTGGGAGGCTGAGGAACGGAAGGGGGAGGAAGGACGTGTCCGTGCGGAGTCTTGCTGTCCAGCCACTTTAGAATCCATCTCTGTCTCCTTCCTTCACTGAGTAGACCATGGGATGGATGGTGGCTGATGAAGAGAAAAAAATACGATTAGAAAGGAATCACCACCGTGTAAATACGGCCAAAACAAGACAGATGGGCTCCAGGTAATTGGTATTTATCACAGGGCACAGCCAGGTCCCTTCAAAGCACAGGAAGCTTTGATGAGTGAATCAATAGTGAGACTAACCCTCAGGGGGCCGACTCTTGGGAGAAGTGACCCACTGGACAGGAGGGAGGGAGTTGGTGTCTATGGCCCACTGCCCATTTGGGAGCTGGATGTCACCGAGGAACATGAGGAAGCAGAAAAATACGTCTAATTTTCCAAAGTTCACATCATCCATATTTCCATCTCTATCCTCCNTCTGAGCCCCTTCACCTGAGGGTTAAGGTCAAGCAAAACTCAGTGGGAAACTGAGGACTTTCTATTCTCTTACCAACTGGGTCTAAACAAATGACATTCTCTCCGCTTTCCCTCTTTTCTCCCCTCCATTGTCTCCCTTTCTAACCAAGGCGGCCCTTCAGCTGGCTGCAGCCAAATATGGGAGAGATGTCACCAACTTGAGGAACAGTGATAGACCCCAAGCGTCAAGCATGTCATACCATTCCCATCCCACGTGAGGCCTGCCCGTTCCCAGCACAAGCCGGCAGATAGAGTTTCTGCGAGATGCGGTAAAACACAGCGGTGAGGAACACGGGCCTGGCGGTCACGGGGTCTGACCTTGCTGGGGCCCTTCCTGAACCTCTTACTTGAGCGTACCCTTGAACACCTGACTTAACCTCACTAAGTCTCAGCTTTACATTCATAAAACGGTAATAATACTAGTTAACCCACAGGGTTTGTGTGCAGAATGAGAAATTACACACAGCATGCCTTTGGCATTGTACCTGACACACTGTAAAAAAAAAAAAAAAGGGACATGTTATTATCATGAACATGATGTTATTAAGGGAGGCTCGTGTCCAGCTACCTCTGTACAGAATGCCAGCAAATGACTAGTTGCCTGGCCTAGAACATGGATGGGCACATGTAAGCAGTGTTCACAGTGGGCTTGCTGGAAGGGGCTTGGGGAATGAAGTTTATCTTCTCGCTGGTAAGTTCACTTAAAAATAACATAAAAGCACATTTGGTGACATGGTGGTTAAGTGTAGTCCCCATAACCAGCGCCTTTCTCCGGGTGCCCTGCAGACGGAGGGTCATAATGGGTGGCGGTGGCCAGGGGCGGGGGACAGGCCTCCATGGGCACCTCCAGCAGCCCCTGCAGTGGCTGAGGCCCCCCATCTTCCCCAGCCTTTCATCCTTCTTTGATTTTCTCCAGGTGGGCAAAGTGCCACTCATGCCTCATTACAGCAAACATCTCCAGATCCTTTTTAAAAATGCTCATGGGGCACCTGGGCAGCTCAGTCAGTTAAACTTCCGACTTCAGCTCAGGTCATGATCTCACAGTTCATGGGTTCGATTCCCGCGTCGGGCTCTGTGCTGACAGCTCAGAGCCTGGAGCCTGCTTCGGATTCTGTGTCTCCCTCTCTCTCTGCCCCTCCCCTGCTCACACTTTGTCTCTCAAAAATAAATAAACATTAAAAAACAGAAAAGAAATGCTCACAAAATGATCTACTTCTGATGGTCAAATTAGAGAGTCAGAAGCTTAAATGAAAACAGTCGGAAGGCTGGGGCACCTGGGTGGCTCAGTCAGTTAAGCATCCGACTTAGGCTCAGGTCATGATCTCACAGTTTGTGGGTTTGAGCCCCACATCGGGCTCTGTGCTGATGGCTCAGAGCCTGTATCAGATTCTGTGTCTCCCCCTCTCTCTGCCCCTTCCCCACTCATTCTCTGTCTCTCAAAACTGAATAAATGCTAAAAAAAAAAATTTTTTTTTTTAAAGAAAAGAAAAAAGTTGGAAGTCCCCGAGTCCAGAGAACTGGTGGGAAAGAGAAGTCACGATGCTGAGTGGTGAGACGTTCCCCTTCCTGGGCTTCCTCTATAGGATCTGGGCTGTTGTAGCCTGCAGGGGGCTAGCGGGTCATCGGGCTCCCAGGCCCCATGCTGCCACTGACATGCTGGCTGGCGGGGGGCTCACGTCCCCACATCTTGAAAAACGAAAACATTGGATCATTGTTTCTCAAATTAGACAGCTACTTCAGAATCCCCTGGAGAATCCATTTGAAAATGCAGGATATTCACTTGAAACCACTGGAGTTCAAGAAGGCAGATCCAGGAATCTGTATTTGTAATATTCCCTTCACAGTCAAGTTTGAGACCCACTAGCCTGTGAGAGATGCTTGAGACAGACACCCAACTGATGGTTCTAACACTGCCACCCTTTTGGAGGAAGGTTCTACCAAGCTTTGTTTCTCCTCTGGGGCATTTGTGATCTACAGGCAGTGGGTGTAACAGTGAGCATAACAGCAAACATAGCTAACATTCGAGGTGGCCTAGGCAGGAGGAAGCTGTCTTCCCTGCTGTTCTCTCCCAGCCAGGACCTCCCCCGGGTCACAAAAGCTGTCTATCTCCAACAGCCACTGTTCCCACGTGACTCAAGTCCAGCTCTTACTGAATGCAGACCACATTTGCACACAGCAAAAGTTTACAGAGCGTTCATCTTGTGTCAGTCTCTCACATGTATTACCGTATTAACCATCAAAACAGTCCTGTGAGGGGTCACTTGGCTGGCTCAGTCAGTGGAGCATGTGGCTTTTTTTAAATGATTTTTTAAAAAAAAATTTATAGGGGCNTGTTTATTTATTTTTGAGACAGAGAAAGAGCGTGAACAGGGGCGGGGCAGAGAGAGGGAGACAGAGAATCTGAAACAGGCTCCAGGCTCTGAGCGGCCAGCACAGAACCCCATGTAGGGCCTGAACCCACAAACTGTGAGATCATGACCTGAGCCAAAGTCGGACACTTAAACTGACTGAACAACCCAGGCACCCCTGAAGCATGTGACTCTTAATCCCAGGGTTGTAGATTCGAACCCCGAACTGAGTGTAGAGCTTACTTAAAAAAATAAAATCTTTAAAATAAACAAAAAGCAGTACTGTATGGTCCATACGACTTTGTCTCCATTTTAATCATGACACCACTGTAACACCAGGGTCAGTGATGCGTCCACAATTACTCCAGTGGAAAAGGGGAGAAGCCTGGATTTGAACCCAGACGATAAGATGCCACAGTGAGCGCCATCATGCTCCCATACTAACGTCATCTCCAGTGGTGTGACTTCAGGCCTCGATTTTAAGAGAGTCTTAAAGGGTCACAAATCCCTACACTTAATCTGTGAAATAAAGGAGAATTGGGTGCACAGATCTTAGCTATTCTTTTCAACCTTATGAGTCCATTAAACTAAGCAAAGTTTAGTGACCTCCATTACCCAGGCCAATGGATCTGTACGTGGGGCAATATGGCATAGTTCAGGTTGTCACGTGACCGGGGACTAACTGCATTCGGGTCCTGCAGCGGCTAAACGGTCTGCGGCTGTCACAACAGGTCTCCGTAAAGAACGGCCCTCCATGTGCAGTGGTGGTAGGCGCGTGGGAACTCCCACAGGCCACGGAGATTTGGCATCCGGGAGAACTGTTCTCATCGTGCTCACTCAAGACAGGAGGAATTCTGAACGATCAGAGTCTCCCCGGGCCCTCTCGTACTTGGCTTGAGCAGTCTGGATGTTCCTGTTCCAAGATTCTGTCGATGAGGACTCCAGCAATCTCACACAAGTTTATCTCTATCCAGGAAAAAAATTTAAGAAAATCATACCGGCATTTAGGTGTCATCCCATCATCTACCTCAGTTACACTGAATGTCTTTCCTTCGATGATCTATGTGGGGAACTGGAACATGAAAGATGGCAAGAGCATCAACAAAGGCAGGATAAAAATCGGCTCCTTCTTTGAGTCTGCACCCGGTAATGGGTATATTAATCACCATTATCATTATAGTTACCCTCCTCGGCATCATCAGAATCAATTCAGCAACTGTTTCTCGTGGTGACGTCCCCTTATTACAACATGTATTAATTGCATCCGAGTTGATTTTCTGCTCCTACTGCTGAACAGCTGTGTGGGAGTAAATATCCCTCAGTGAAACACCAGCTCAGGCTGCCAGGACTTGGGAAACTGATCCAGATGTGAACAGGATCAGGGGGCAGCTGTAGAATAGAATGAATCGGTGTCTGTGCCGAATTGAGTGATCACTGCCCAGTTTTTGGGATTCTGGTTCTTCCCTTCAAATATCGTGAGCCATCGGGGCGCCTGGGTGGCTCAGTCGGTTGGGCGTCCGACTTCGGCTCAGGTCATGATCTCATGGTTTGTGGTTCGAGCCCCGTGTTGGGCTCTGTGCTGACAGCTAGCTCAGAGCCTGGAGCCTCTTTCGGATTCTGTGTCTCCCTTTCTCTCTGACCCTCCCCTGCTCATGTTAAGTGTCTCTCTCTCTCTCAGAAATAAATAAAAACATTAAAAAATTTTTAAAAAACAACAGTGAGCCATCAAAGAGTTAACAGTTTGAGTGTTGCTTTTTATTAGTTTAATCTAGGTCAGAAACATTCATCCTGAGGAACTTTGGCGCCTTCTTTATCAAAAAGGAAAAATACAACCACCAAGAGAATAACCACATGGATTCCTTAAACATCTGATTAAAACTATAACTATCCCAAATTTCTATTGTGGTTATTGGGGAACAAAGCTGTCTCAGCACTTTGATTTTTTTTAAGTACATTTTGAAGCACTTTACTTTGTGACTTCTGCAAATTAGAGCCCTCACGCTTTTTTCCCTAGACAGACTAAGGCAATTACATACCAGAGCAAGAGCTATTTTGGTCCCTCCCCTCAGAGTCTCCAAATGACCAGCGAAAGTGCCAGAAGACCTGTTGATTTGTATCTCTCATTGCTTTTTATCATTCCATTGCCTCTGGGACATCACAAACTATGTTTATTTCACTTTATTTTGTTTTAAGGATCTAACACTGAGTTAAGATTCAGATCTCTCAGCTACTCCCCTTAACTGTTTGTTTGTCCATGTGATCTTTGGTGAGGTTACCTGGACCATTGTTTCTTCATCTATTAAAAATGGCGGCAATTCTACTTCTGGAATCTCTATGTGAAGAAAATGAAAACCTAATTCAGAAAGATATACACACCTCAATGTTCCTTGTAGCACTCTTTATAATAGCTAAGATATAAAAGCAACTGACGTGTCCACAGATAGATGAATGGGTAAAGACATGGTGTGTATCTTTGTGTGTATCTTTCATAGGTACATGAAATGGAATGCTTCTCAACAATAAAAAAGAACGAAACCTTGCCATTTACAACATGGATGGATTTGAGTGGATCAGTCAGACAAAGACCAATACCCCATGATTTCATTTATAAGTTGAATTTAAAACACAAAACAAAACAAAGAAAATAAAAAAAGACCCAGATACATAGATATAGAGAAGAGTGGTGGTTACCTGAGGTAAGGGGTATTTGGAGGGGGCTGGGATTAGGGGCACAGGCATAATGAGTGAAGGTGGCCAAAAGGTATCAATCAGCATCCAGTTATAAAAAAAAAAGCCATGAAGATGTAAGGTACAACATGGGGAATATAGTCAATAATACTGTATTAACTTTGAATGATGACAAAGGGTAACCAGACATTGTAGTGATCAGTTTGCAATGTATACACATGTCAAATCACATGTCGGGTACACATGAAATTACTATAATATCCTATGTCAATTATACTTCAATAAAAATTGTTTCTAATTAATTTTAATTTTAAAAAGTTAGAGGAATAGCTGGTCTTTTTCCTGTTCACGAGATGAGCAGCAGTGGGGTAGGCAGGAGGCATCATGGGGCGGAATGCAGTGCAACAAGCCCACTGGAGATGTGGAGAACCTTCTAGAAAGTCACCTGAAGTACATGGCAGCAGCCTCACAATGTGCCCTTCGGCTCTACTATATTCTTTTTTTTTTTTTTTAAAGTTTATTCATTTATTTTGAGAGAGACTGAGGACAGCATGAGTGAGGTAGGTGCAGAGAGAGAGGGAAGAGAGAGAATCCCAAGCAGGATCTGCACTGTCAGTGCCAACATCACATGAGTAAGTTCACCATGAGGTCATGAGCTGAGCTGAAACTAAGAGTCAGACACTTAACCAGCCGAGCCAGCCAGGAAGCCCCAGTTTTATCCTCTTTCTAAGAAAATCTCCTAAGAACACTTGTGGGGATGAGCACTGAGTGTTATGTGGAAACTAATTTGACAATAAACTATTTGAAAAAAAGAAAAAAAAGAAAAAAAAAGAAAATCTCCTAAGAGACTTTTTCCTAAGAAAGAAAGTCTGTAATGATGGGTTCACAAGATTTTATACATGAATGAAATTTACTTCAATATTTACAATAATGAAAAGTTCCAACCAATCTCAGTATCAACAATATAAGATTCGTTAAGTAAATTATGGTACATCCATGCAGTAAAATATTATATAGCCATTAAATTACGGTTTTCAAAAATTCAGTAATGCCATTGAAAAAAATTCAAACAAGTAGGTTTTTAAAAAGGATTGATAATAATTCATTTCTTTCAAAATTTGGCACATCCACACATATAGCGTGTGCATGTGTATGTATAACATGTAAATTTGATTAAAGGAGGGAGGAAGGAGGGGAGGAAATTGAGAGAGGGAAATACATTAAAAATAGTAACTGTTTATGACTTGATGGGCTCTTTTATGAGTTACATTCTTTATGTTCTCAAGTTTCCAAACTTTCTTTTTTTTTTTTTTTAATATTTTTATTTATTTCTAGGAGAAAGAGAGATAGCATGAGCAGGGGAGGGACAGAGAGAGAGGGAGATACAGACTCTGAAACAGGCTCTAGGCTCTAAGCTGGCAGTCAGCACAGAGCCTGACGCGGGACTCGAACCCACAAACTGCGAGATCATGACCTAAGCAAAAGTCGGACGCTTAACCAGCTAAGCCACCCAGGCGCCCCTCAAGTTTCCAAATTTTCTAATAAGAATATTTGGTACTATTACAATCAAAAAAATAAATATATTTTAAGAACTGATTTTGTGTGAAATTATTGAAATTATATTTTAAAATAGTTTTAAGATATGGGGAAACACCTATACCAAAAAAAAATCAAGGTAAATTCTTATTTCACTTAGTGATATGCCTTTAAGTTTCCTCCATGACTTTCACAGAGGATAAATTCTTATGATGACAACTCTATCCTAAGTCATGAATGAACAAAAGTAAATGTACTAAAATACTAACATTGGTTATTTCTGAATGACAGGATTGGGGTGATCTTAACTTTTTTCTTCATCTTTTTAAACTTAGAACATAACAAGCAATAAAAGTGTGTTTTTAAGAATTAAATTGGAGTTCTAATATTGGCCAAAATGTGTCTTTTTTTAAATTTAGTATTTGAAATATTAAAAATAGGGGTGCCTGGGTGGTTCAGTCAGTTAAGCATCTGACTTCAGCTCAGGTCATGATCTCATAGCTCGTGAGTTTGAGCCCCACGTAGGGCTCTGTGCTGACAGCTGAGACCCTGGAGCCTGCTTCAAATTCTGTGTCTCCCTCTCTCTCTGCCCCTCCCCTGCTCATGCTCTGTCTCTCAAAAATAAATAAGCATTAAACATTTCTTTAAAAAATAAAATAAAATACAATATTAAAAATACTTTTTTAAACTTTTGTGTATCCAGTTATATGAATTTCCTCCTCATAAATATTCTAATATACGGAGTGGGGAGGAACTTTCCTTGTTCTGAAACAAGTACAATGTGCCCAAACAAAATCTCTCTATAGCCCCAGAGAATAACCACAACAACCATTGCGCAAACCGCCATCTTGCCAGCCAGATCCACTACACCCATCAATGCCAATGAAGCTGTGAGCTCTTACTACATCGTCACCTGGACAGACTGGTTGAGGCTGACTATAAAGAAGTGAAGCATTCCAAAATTTCACCTCAGGATCCAGCATCAACTATTCCAATGCCTGTTTATAGTAGTCTCTTAACATTTCCACACACCAATGGTGTGGAAAATCAAGCTGTGATTAACTAAACATAGGAATCCAAACGAGACGTACATCCCTTGTTGGCTTTGAGAAATGTTGCAGTTGTTTTAAGAAATATATTTTTTAAAAGCCACTGAAGTCTGAGGACGTAGGAGTCATTGTCATTGCCCACACACTGTATAATGTACCAGTCCTTCCAATCTATAATCCAAAACACACATCCATGCATTTGTCCCTAAATTGCAAGTTTTAGACAAATGGTTATACATTATTCATATTTGTCAAATGTATATTTTTTAAAGAAGAGCGAAATTGCAAATTCTATTAAGATTAAAGTTGAATTTTAACTTTTACTTTTTAATATTTTTAATGTTTATTTATTTTTGAGAGAGAGCACACAAGCAGTGGAGAGGCAGAGAGAGAGGGAGACACAGAATCCGAAGCAGGAGTCAGGCTCCGAGCTGTCAGCACAGAGACCAATATGGGGCTCGAACTCATGAACCATGAGATCATTACCTGAGCCAAAGTTTTACATTTAACCAACAGGTACCCCCTTGAATTTTAACTTTAATAAACATTTTTGAGATTTTTTTTTCATCCATACAACGATACAGAGAATTACCTTAAAGTCTTTGGGTGTGTGCCTCTGCCTCGCCTGTAACAAAGGACGCGGACCCCTTCAGTCCCTATTGCCTAACCCCAGCTTTATCTTGGTGTGGCTCCTGTCGCTTTGGGGTCTCCCTCTTCCTGAGCATAAAAATGACTGATCACTCCATATGTGACTGGAGGAGCTGTCTACCCAAAGCATATGTATTTAATCAACGTTAATACCCCTGCAGTCCGGAGGAAATGAAATGCCTGGGACTGGGAATAATTATCATTTCCATTACATTAGCAAGGTTTGCTGGCATGCCAGAGGGGCGGGGCACTCTCCATCACTCTGCAGATGCCGCCTGGCAGCTTAGGGGAGGGGAGCCGCTGACGGTCCAGTCAGTAACTGAAATGCACACACACCAAACCTCATCCCTCTCTTGCTCGCGTTGTCCCATCTACCTTGAGGTCACAGAAGCTGCTGTGATTAATGAAGAAAGTGGTGGATCTTTCACATTTTCTTCAATGTGTTCTTAATATGACACTTCATTGAGAGAGGGAAATCAACATCTGTGGCCTTTAAGAAGCCAGTGAAATATTAGTAGGCACATTAGGCGGTCCAAACAAAAAAGTCGCAGAGTGCATCTAGAATCTCATAGAGTCAGGCTAGAAACTGCAGCTCCACACCACCTCCCAGATAGGGAGTGCCCCGGCTCCCACACCATCCTCTCCAGGGGAAACTTCTGGAGGGGTGCCTGAGAGAACCAGAGAAGGCACAGAGGAACTGAGACTCCTTCTTGAGCTCTCTTGCAAACTATGCAAGCTGCCTGAACTATTTGACTTCTCTGAATTTTGATCTTCTCTTCTATAAAGTGAGAAGGAAAAGTTCTGCCCTTCCTACTGCTGGCATTGTTGTGAAGATCAAAGGAGATGCTATTTGTGAATGCTCTTTGTATAGCACAAAGCACTAGGATGATAAGTAAGAAAAGGAGTATTGAACTTGTATCCCCAAATATATATCTATCTCCCCAGTCTTGGGGGGGAGGGGACACACTTTCTCTTACACTGAAGGAATATGGATAAACAAGTATAAATTCTGCAGTTGACCAATGTATATCAAAATGCATTCAAAGCGCATACTCTTTTACCCCAAATCATTCATTGCATGGCTCTAACTTAATTTTCGGTCATAACATGTCAGATTGACATATCAGTTTTTATCATGTATAAGAATTACTTTGGGGAACCTGGGAGGCTCAGTCAGTTAAGCACTCAACTCTTGATCTCCACTCAAGTCATCATCTCATGGTTCATGAGTTTGAGCCCCATGACAGGCTCTGTGCTCAGCATGAAGCCCTTCTGGGATTCTCAGTCTCTACCTCTCTTTCTTTCTGCCTCTTCCCCCCGCCCTATCTCTCAAAATAAATAAATAAACCTAAAAAAAAAAGAATTACTTTGATTGAAGTCTTTTTTTGTTCTTCAAACTTAATGATATTCCCCAACTCAACACATGTTGGGCTAATTCTAGTATTGAGAATGATGTCAGTGACACCTGTGTTCCAGTAATTTCACATAAAAATAAAGTTTATTACGTAATTTAAAAATTATTTATGACTTTTCATCCTCAAAAATGATCACATGTCAATGTGGGCCTATGTGTGTACGGGTGTGGATAAAAAGGTCAGAAAACGTAGGAGCAGGAAGTTAAAGAGGTTGGATGTAGGAGGTGAGATGAGAGCTTTGTTCCATCTGAAGAGCTGTAGCTTTGAATTTGTTTTATAATGAATATATTTGCTTTTGTATATAAGAAGCCACTTTTTAGAATACAACATTACATCAGCATGTGATTAATAATCTACATAGGAATGGGACGCCTGGGGGGCTCAATTGGCTAAGTGTCCAACTTCAGCTCGGGTTATGATCTCACAGTCTGTGAGTTTGAGCCCCACATTGGGCTCTAAGCTGTCAGCTCAGATCCTGGAACCTGCTTTCGATTCTGTCCCTCTTTCTCTGCACCTCCCCTGATTGTGCTCTATCTCTCTCTCTCAAAAATAAACATAAGAAAAAAACAATTTTTAAGAAAAATAATCTACATAGCACTGATCCTAAAGGCCACAGGAATTTCGTAGAAGGGAAAATCAACAAGAGTATGAGCTAGAAGGGTGGGTCTGACTTAGTAGTGACAGAGGAAGGGCATGCTCATCCAAAGGAACAGTAGAAGTTAGAGCTCAGAGCCAAAAGAAAGCAAAAAAAAAAAAAACACCTGAAAGAAAACTTCTGGCCGGGAAGCTACAGACAATAATATCTAATAGATCAAAGATAGGAGACAGAACCTTAAATTTTATCCTATCATCAAAGGGGGCCCGTTGGCCATCATTGAGCTTCTATGTTCAATTTTGAAATATAGATATCAAAGATGTAGGCACATCTATTTGAATATTAAAGTAAGATTCCAGATATGTGGGGATTTATGAGTAATGACCAGAAGGGATGATGGAAACCATCTGGGCTGCTCTCAGGAAATAATGACAGCTGTGTTCCCTCTTTTCAATCATGCTGTGCATCAAATCGTCCCCACACTCAGTTTTAAACAACAATACGTTATTTTTTATGATTCTGCACCAGGGGCTGGGCTCAGCACTTCTTCTTCATGTGGCATCTACTGGGGCTGAGATGCTCAAGAAGGTCGTCACTCAGATACCGCTGCTTCAGTTCACATGGCCGTGGTACCTGAACTGCACCTATAGCTAGGGGCTGGCCAGGAATCGAGAAATGTGAAGGATCTGCGATTTACCCCACTTGCAAATGAACAAGTTAGTCTGTGGCACTCTCAGAGATGCTGGCAGAGGTCCTACGTGAGCAACTGAGCGGGCCTTATGGCTCACGGTACAGGGCGCAGCATAAGCTTCCGGTCTGCTGCAGGGTCCCCTGCTGTCTGTCCCCTGGCAGCAATGTGGAGTGACTCAGGGACACAGAGCAGCTTTGTGCCACAGCTGAGGAACCCTGGGCTTAGAAAACTCCAAGTCTCACAAGGGGGCTGCTAACAAACATGTCCAACTTTGTCTCTGAGGGAGGAAACATTATCACCAGTACCCTGGTCAAGAAACAAATCTGGCCTTTATTGGGACGAAGACGCTACCTCTGTCCTCCCAGGATCTCTGTTATCCAAACACCCTTGAAAAGAGAGTCCAAGACAAACGCTGTCAAAACATGTAGGAACACCATGGAGAACTGAGCTCCCTACACAGGATATCACTCTTGTTGGGTATGACCTCTCCATGTGGTAACTCCTCAGCGCATGAAGGGCTCACAATAAGGAAACCTTTTATATGGCGGCAGGTTTCTAAAGGGCAGCGTTGGACGCTGCCTACAGGCACCACATCACTTCTAGAGCGTGCTATGGGGTCAGAGCCCATCCCAAAGCCAGGAAAGATGAAGAGTGGACTCTACCTCTCAATATGAGGAGCAGCACATGCTACCAGGAGAGGAAGAAATGACGGTAGCCATGGTTGGTGCCTATCTACCAAACTCCCTGCCAAGCGGGAGCAGTGATCTCCACATTGCGGGAGACAAGCATTTAATGTGTGTATAACATTTAAAAAAGGAACAATTTTGTTTTAGGTGACAAGTGAGAACAGAAAGGCTGGGTGGGAAATGTGACCCTGCTCAATTGAGTATACGCTAGACAGAAAAATGATAAGAATTGCTCTTCCAAAGACCCACAAACCCATAAGTGCCAATCCTGACTGTACAGGTAGCTCCAGATTTACCTGTTGGAAAAAATGACTAAGAAACGTTGGATGAGCATAGGAGGTGTGGGCTTTCAAACTGCGGCACCCAGATTAATCTACGGCTAAGAATTCATGGCCAAGAACCCTCTAGTGTTGGTTTTCCTCGAGGGAGACCGCTCTGTCTATAGAAAGTATGTTTCGTTTGTATCTCAATTTTCAATTTTTGTGGTTTCTATTACTTCCATAGCAATATACATCACCCCTCATGGTGTTCCCTAGCTTGGGTTCCACACCCCTCCAAGGGGGTTTCTCCGGGAATTTTAAGAGCATTCCTGATCCTACAGTTAGCTAGTGGCTCCCAAAGCTGGCTAAGAATCAGAAGCATCTGGGTGGATTTTCTCAGTGAACATCCCCATAAGAACCCAGATTCACTGATCAGAGTCTAAGGACAAGGTCCAAGAATCTGTCAGCCCCCAGATGACTGCCATGTAGCCAGTCCAGCTTATCCTGAACACCCAAACCCAGGACCCTGTAATGTAGCTGATTTCTGTACAGCCACTCTGTCACCGTCGCGAGGACCCTCCTCTCTTCCCCAGTGACACCATCCCAGAATCAGCTCCTGCCCCCACTCCCCACTTCATATCTAACCCTCCACAGTGAGGTGGCACCTCAGAGAGAAGTGTATTACTTTACGTATCTGTGAAATGAGGGAAAGCAAGTCACCGGAGAATCTCAGTTCTTCAATAAACAAAACGACCGCTGTGATTGTTGGTGCTTTGTTGGTGAAGAAAGAAAAGCAATACAAGGTTTCAGGAGGCTTTAAGCCAGTCGCAGTCTTAAAATTTGAGGATTTGTAGCGCATCTCTGAGATACTTTGCAATTTCTGCTGAGTACCCCTCCAGAACTCCAGAGTTGCCCGGCAGGTCTGTTATCAAGTACAATCATCACGCAGGTCACAAGGTAAGTAAAGGCCACCTGCTTATCCTAGACCAGTCTTCATTACTGCCACCTTTCCAACAAATATTTTTACTTGTCATCTTCTGAATGATTTTTAACACCTATATTTCTAAATGAAACAAGAAAGCCTCTTCAAAATATTTGTATTTCATGTTTCTGTTGTGCCATGAAGAAATGACAAATCGCAGATAAAGATTACAAACTGATCTCCTGAAGGCTGGCTATAGCTTTTTAGTCATGCTTTCTTTGCCTGGTCATCATGGGTTTTTTCTTTTTTTTAAGGTATATTTATTTTGAGAGAGAAAGAGAGAGAGAGTGCACACGTGTGAGCAGGGGAGGGGCAGAGAGAGAGAGAATCCCAAGCAGGCTTCGTGCTGTCAGCCCAGAGCCCAACACAGGGCTTGATTCTCTGAACCAGAAGATCATGACCTGAACCAAAATCGGGAGTCGGACACTTAACCAACCAAGTCACCCAGGTGCGCCCATCATGGGCTTTTTACAAATTGTGCTAATATCTTGAAATTCCACATAAGGATACAGATTTCTAGTATCTCCTGAAAAGTCTGGAAGTCCCTGGGCTCACTCCTGAAGGGCACAGTCATCAACGCTGAATAGGATTTTCTCTGTCGATGGGGCGTGAGCTCTGCAATGTGCCACATTTTCCATATGGCCTCAGACAAGGCCTGTCAACTTCCCAGTCCCTGAATCATCTGACCCCGCCTCCCGTGCCTAGTGATGGGATCTCTGTAGCAATCAATACACACAAGATGATTGGGGAACATCTTCTGAGAGAAACAAGTGATATAACAGTATCAAGACCAAAGGAAGTTTTAGAGCAGAGAATAAATAGAAGTCAGCAAAACTCCAGCAGGGACCGCATGTCACGAGACCTGTAATTAAAAGATCGACATCCCAGTCTCAGCTCTGCTGAGCAGCAGCAGAGAGACTCCAGCCCTAGCAACGAGTCTCTGTGCTTCTGAGTCTGTGACCCAAAGGAAGGAAGCAAACTGAAGTCCTAGCATCTCACTGGCTCTAAGACAAGGGTCGGGAATCTGCAGCCCTCAGGTCAGATCTGGCCAGCTTCCTAGTTTCGCGTGGCCCACTAGCTAAGAACGGTCTTTGTGGTTTTCCATGGTTAGAAGGAAAAAAATCAAATGAAAAACAATGTCCCGTGGTGCAGAAAGAGTGTATGAGATCCTAATCTTGGCAGCCAGAAACGAAGGGGTATCGGAACGCCGTCACGCTCATTCATGGACCGACTGTCCAAGGCTCGGAGTGGAACAGTTGGAACAGAGCCTATGGCCCGCCTCACCTGAGATATTTACCAACTGGCTCTTTACGGGGAAAGTTTGCTGACCCTGGTCTGAGACACTGTACTTAGCTGCTCCACTAATACATAAAACCCTACCATTCTTTCTGAAAGCATGTGACGGTCCCAAGTGATCATTTCAGGAGCAGGGTATAGGCCTCCTATAGCAGGAGCATAGGGCTTTTTTCCGAGGGGCATAATAATCTCAGCAGCTACTCTTAGTGAATGCACACCACCTTCCAGGCACGTCACAGGTGTTATCATCGCAATCTCTCTAGGCAGGCTTCTTCCGGCCTTCTTAAGGTACGTAAATCCAAGCTTAGGAAATCTAAATAATATTTCCAAGGTCAAATAGTCAATGAATGGCTGAGTGACAAGTCACACTTTAGTCAGGCTGACTCCATAGCCCAGTTCATTATAATATCATTGCCACTGTTTACATAGCAAAGGCCCATCCCCAGGGATACAAGGCCCAAAGGTAAATTGGGAGGAATATCATAATCTACTGGAAATTTCTTTTCTCATCAACTCCATCCCACCCCTATTTTTATTTTTTTTTAATGTTTTATTTATTTCTGGGAGAGAGAGAGAGAGACAGCGTGAGCAGGGGAGGGTCAGAGAGAGAGGGAGTCACAGACTGAAACAGGCTCCAGGCTCTGAGCTGGCAGTCAGCACAGAGCCCGACGCGGGGCTCGAACCCACAAACTGTGAGATCATGACCTAAGCGAAAGTCGGGCGCTTAACCAACTAAGCCACCCAGGCGCCTCCCACCCCTATTTCTGAAATCTCTACATATAATAGATTCCCCTGACATAATGTCCCCTTAAGTCTCATTTTTTTTTCCTGAAACACATTGCCATAGGGGCGCCTGGGTGGCTCAATTAAGCATCCAACCCTTGATTTCAGCTCAGGGCATGATCTCACAGTTCGTGAGTTCGAGCCCTGAGTCAGGCTCTGCACTGACAGTGCGGAACGTGCATGGGATTCTCTCCTCTATCTCCATCTCCCTCTGCCCCTCCACTTAGTATGCTCTCTCTCTCAAAATAAATAAACAAACATTAAAAAAAAAACATTTCTGTAGAAGCTGAGGATACCCAGTGTTCTCCGAACGTGATGACAGGATACCTGGTCCTCATGAACCCAAAACTCCATCTGCGACTGATGTGCTCACCCCAGGGCGGGGTCCCCATTCCACATTAACACAGCCTCAAAATCACCTCCCTTACTGCACGCTGCCATTCTTGATGGCCGTTCACTTGCATCCTGGCAGTACTTTTTTCACTTTTTTTTAGTTGAGTCAGACATTCCAGAATGGAGAGACACATAACAAGCAGAAGTATGCTTTGTGCCTTGCAGCAAAAATAAACCCCAAATAAAGGAAGGGGGAACGCAGAAAGAGAGAGGAGGCAGGGAACTGGTGAAGAGTGGTTGACGGGAGTGAAAAGCGATGAGAAGAGGCATCCCATGGACGAGGGAGGCAGAGTGATGGGTGGACAGAGAGGAGAAGGAAAAGAGGAAGGATGGTCAATGGAAGAGACATAAAGAAGAAAGAGTATGAGATGTATGAGAGAACAGAAGGAGAAAGAGTAAAAAAAGTCCATCATTTTTCCCAGAGGAGAACAGGAAAATCCAACCACCCTATTTCCCTAATCTTTTTCCCACCTGGATCCCTCTGCAACAGTTCCAATTTGAATCCAAATAATGTCTGAGATTTGGGATTCACTAGTAAACTAGCTCTGATTCCCTAATCCCAGCACCGGATGTTCGGGGGTGTTGGGATTTGGAGTTAATTAATTCAGCCACCTGTAATATCCATTCATCTTCGTGCAAAGTTATTTGCAGACACCGAGAAACTACTTTCCCCGCCCCTTCCTTCCACAGCCCCAAAGAGCTGGATCTCGGCCCTCCTAGGCAACCTCTACCCCATGTTCCTTTCATCCAAGTGCAGACCTTGAACTTCATGCAGAGATCCCAGGCAGAATTCATCGTTCTCTATGCTCTTTAAACTTGTTTACATGTGACCTCTTTATCATGTTGGCTGCCATGCCCATCTCGCTATGGAAAATACAGAGGGGAGCCTATAGTAGGTAAAGGGGGTGCAATTTTAGTTTCTCAAGCCTAAGTGCTCATTCCTTCATGAGATAAAGCAGATTCAAAAGAATTCTTCAAAGAGAATTTGGGGCCAGCCTGACAACGCTCCCTCAGCTCACCCGTACACAGGTGTAGAAGCCTACTGTTCAAAACAGTGACCTCACTAGGTGTTTCCTCAGACTTTTGCTGTCATACCCAAGTAAAGTGTTTATAGGCACTCACCCTGCAAGCAGTGATCGTAACCATTAGAGTTTCAAACTACTAAACTCATTACCACGGAGTACTAACTGGAGGCTTTAAGAGGCACAATAGAAAGAGAGGTTGGTCTGAAGGACATCAGTTAAAATCATTCCCCAGAATATTGGCTCAGCACATGCTGCAACCTGCTTTGCCCAGACTGACACATGGGAGCCTCTGTGAGCCCAGAGGCAAGACCTCAAGTGCTCTGCCATTTTGATCCCATTTTGTGGACCCCTTCTCCCCAAACCACTTATGGTACCTGTCCTCTACCTATTTTACAGGGAATTGAAAATAAACAAACATGTGGAATAACTGGAATTAATATCCTTATCTCTGACTTCCCCATTGTTTTTCCACTCTATCACACTCCCCCTACCTTTAGAAATAAAATAATTGCTTCCAAAAACACAGATCCCCTCTACTTTGTAGGGTAAATGTTTGTCTGACCAACAGGCAAATTTAAGAATCTCACTCTATCTCCTTCCATCTTTGAAAAACAAGCTGTAATGGAAACAGTCTAATCAAACATAGAATTTGTAATATCCGTTGGAAATCGAAGGACATTAAAAATGGTGGCTTCTAATAAGCATACTGAGATGGTTATCTGCATGGCAAAGGATCTCTTGGGAGAAGGAAAAAGACTGGTCAAGCACAATTATCTTGTATAACAGTTAAAACTGTTAACCGCTCCAATATGTTGATGGTGAGATTTAATCTTAGTGTAAAGATACCTTTATCAACCACTGGGATTTATCATGCACGCAAAGCAATTTAGACATGCATGGTTCTTGCCTTTAAGGATCTTTCTAAAATGGAATTCCTCTCCATGGATACTCATTTGTATTGGTGGAATTTCTTGCTAAGAAAACAAAATGTCTTTCAAAATCCCAGGTTGTTATCAACTTGTCATATTGGAAAGATAATACAATTTCAGCTGAATATTCCCTCTCCAGTCAAAAGTTAATGAGATAATGAGCTCAGTTTAATTTCCTGGTAAGGACACCATTTTCATATCACAAAGTCCCCAGACAATTCTGGCCACCTTCCTTCTCAGTGCCTTCATTTATGCTGCCCTTCATTTACAAAGAAACAATATAAGCTGCAAGTTCCGATTTTTAGCATGACCTCGCCCCAGTTTGAATTTCATCTTAGCCTATATTTTATTGGCCTATCTGGTCCCACTGTCCATCCCCTTCATTAAAACAGAGAGAGAGAGAAAGAGGGAGAGAGAGAGAAAGAAAGCCTGCAATGGAGAACATACTGTACTAGGGACTGAGAACACATAAGTGACTAAGAGCCAATCCTTATGGCATGTAGCCCGGTGTAGATAACTGGCTGACCCACCCTAAATATTCTGTGCTGGGAAAAGGGGCGTAGCCTGTGAGAACGCCATGGAGGAGTATTTAATCCTGCTTGGAGGAATCAGAAAAGGCTTCTTAGAGGAGACACTTTTCAACTGAGACTTCAAGGATGAATAAAAATACCCAAGGTGAAGAAAAGACGACACAAAAATGCTCCGTAAATGCTTGAAATACACACCAGGGATTTGGGACGGATGACAGGAAAGTGAAAGTGGATGAGTATATTGTGACTTGATGGGGGACTTGAATCCTATGTGAAGACTTTGTACTTTATCCTGTGATCTAGAAAAGTTTACCATGGGGGTGCCTGGGTGGCTCAGTCAGTTAAGTGTCCAACTCTTGATTTCAGCTCATGTCATGATCTCACGGTTCATGAGTTCAAGCCCCGCATCTGGCTCTGTGCTGACAGAGTGGAGCCTGCTTGGGATTCTCTCTCACTCTTGCTCTCTCTCATGGCCTTTCTCCCACTTGCGCTCTCTCCCCCTCAAAATAAATAAACTTTAAAAAGAATTTTTTTAAGTTACCATGCATTTTTCAGCAAGGGAACAGCAGCTTCACAACTGGAAATCGTGGTTAAAGTAGAAGTCAGAGAAACTTGTCAAGGGAAATTTCAAAGACAAAAAAGAAGGGGAGGAGACCCTAAACCAAGATACTGGGAATAGACAGGGGAGAAAAGGGGGATTTAGGACACCCTCCTGCTTCCTAGTATCACATCTCCTGTGAGCGCTTCTGTTCTCAAATCCCCCACCCTTTAAACCTTACCAGTTTCCCATCCCTCATGCGCACTTCTGCTGAGAGCTAAACACAAGCATCTCTGCATTCATTTGAATCTCTTTTTATGTTTTGAAAATGAAGACTGGCAGATAATAATATCTCATCAGCTCAATTCCCAAAACACCAGCTGGTGGCCTCTTCGGGGTGACCCGGAACAAGCCACAGAGAGCGTGGTTGACGGTGCCTGATGCTGATTAAGGCTAACTCCAGGTTCCACAGGCTGCGACAGCCAGCTGGGATGCTGTTACCTTCCAGCAGATACTCCATGTCGATCTTCATTTGCACTGAAGGCACAGGCTCGCACCTTTCATCAGAATAATGAGCAAAGACACCCACAATAACGAATTTGGATTCTTTGTGTGATGGTGCCTCTTCCTAGTCTTTCTGTCTGTCCAGGGGTCTTCATTCTGTCTATCATGTTAGAAGGGGCTCAGTGACATGAATATCTTCCTTCCTGATGATGTCTCCCAACCCAGGCATTGAGTTTAATTTTCTGAATTTGGTGCTGCAATGTCTTCAGGATATTTCAGGGCAGGGATGTCCAAGCAATATAATGGAATTTACGGACAGAGCTCAGTGTTTCCCAGTCACCTCTCCTCTCTGTGGTTCCTGGGGAGGGGTGAGGGGGGGATTCTCTAGAGAGGTAGGCACAGCTTGATAAAGCAACCACACTTGCTCTGCCCTTTTACACTCCAAGATCTTAACTTTTTGGTCACGGCTTTCCTAAGCAATAATTCACATACTATAAAATTCATCTTTTGAAAGTATACAGTTCAGTGGTCATTTGTACATTCAGAGTCATGAAACCATCATCATCGTTTGAGAACATTCTCATCACCCCACAAGGAATGTCCACAGCAGTGACTCTCCATTCCTGCCTCCTGCGAGACCCTGGGAATCATTCATCTGTTTTCTTTGCACTTACATATTCTGGACATTTTGTATAAATGGAATCATACAATATGTAGCCATCATGTTTTCAATGTTCATCCATGTTACAGCATATGTTGGCATTTCAGTCCCTTTTACTGATAAATAATATTCCATTTTATGGACACACCACACATTATGTGTCCATTTGATGGACAATTTGGATTGTTTCCACTACTTGGCTCTTCTGAATAACGTGCTATGAACAGTTGCGTAAAAGTTTTTGTATGGACATATGCCTTCGACATATGCCTACAAGGAGAATTGCCAGTGCATATGGTAACTCTATGTTGAACATTTTGAAAACCTGGTAAGCTGCTTTCCAAAGTGGCTGCACCATCATGCATTCTCACCAGCAATATCTGAGGGCTCTAATTTCTGCACTCCTTCACCAACACTTGCTATTATCTGCCATCTTTATCCTAGCCATGCCACTGAGTGGGAAGTGGTATCTTATTATAGGTTTGATTCACCTTCTTCTAATGACCAATGATGTTGAGTGCCTTTTTAAGTGCTTTTTGGCCATTTGTTCATCTTCTTTGGAGATAAGTCTATTCAAAGCCTTTGCCCACTGTATTTCATTAAAGTAGGGCTAACTCACAATGTTACATTAGAGTTTCAGGTGTACAACGTAGTGATTGGACAACTCTACACATTACTCTGGACTCACCACAAGTGTAGCTACCATCTGTCACCATACAATGCTATTACAGTACCAGTGACTATACTCCCTATGCTGTGACTTTTATTCCATGACTTATTCATTCCATAACTGGAAGCCTGTATCTCCCACTCCCCTTCCCCTAGTTTGCCTATCCCCACTACTCCCCTGGGGCAACCATCAGTTTCTCCTGTATATTTGTGGGTCTGTTTCTGGTTTTAGCAGTTTTGTGGGGGTTTTGTTCATTTGTTTTGTTTTTTAGATTTCACATATGAGTGAAAGCATAATGGTATTTGTCTTTCTCTGTCTGACTTATTTCACTTGGTGTTATACCCTCAAGGTCCAACCATATTGTCACAAATGGCATGGTCTCATTCTTTTTTATGGCTGAGAAATGTTCCATTGTACATTTGTACCACATCTTCTTTATCCATTCATCTCCTGATTGACAGACCATTTCCATATTTGGGCTAGTGTAAATAATGCTGCAATAATCATAGGCTCATGTACCTTTTTAGATTAGTATTTTCATTTGGGGGGGTAAACACTGAATGGTGGAATTACTGGATCATAAGGTGTTTCCATGTTTAATTCTTTTCATGACTCTCCTTACTGTCTTCCTTCTTTACCCATTTTTAATTGGGTTCCTTGGTTTTTATTGTTGAGTCATAAGAACTCTTTATATATTCTAGATACAAATTCCTTATCAGCTCTATAATTAGCAGATATTTTCTCCCATACTGCAAGCTGATTTTCCATTTTCCTTTTATTTTTATTTTTTTCATTTTCTTTTTATTTTTAAAAAAATTTTTAGCACAAAACTTTTTAATTTTGATGAAGTTCAATTTGTCTATTTCCATTGTCATTGCTTGTGCTTTCAGTACTATATCTGAGAAAACATTGCCTAATCCAAGGTTACAGAGATTTCCTATTATATTTTCTTCTAAGAGTTTTATAATTTAAGATTCCTTTGGAGTTACTTTTTGTATATGGTATAAAGTGGAGGCCAGGATCTTAACAATGGCTATATAATTTATTTTCCTTTGTTCCTTCCCTGTGGCACCAATACACACACACACACACACACACACACACACACACACACACACACACACACTTATCCTTCTCTAAAGGCAACATCCCTCAGTTGAAATCCCAGCTCCAATTCTGCAAAACTAGAGCATTCTGGATCTCAGCTTCCTCAGGCATAAAAGGAGAGTAAATACACCTGCGGTGTAGGATTGCCAAAAGATAAAGCACAAAGTACCTTTCTATATAGCTTCCATCAAAAACTTCACTGAAGTTCCTCCTAAGAGAAATTTTAAGAGACTAGTTTTCTAAACCAGTAGTTATCAAACTCTACTACACATCACACTCAGCTGGAAAGCTTGTTAATATCCAGATTGCTGATCTCTACCTACTACTTTCTTATTCAGAAGATCTGGGGTGGGGTTTGAAAATTGGCATTTTTAACAAGGTCCTACGTGATGCTGATGCTACGGGTCCAGGGACCAGAAGGAGCTTTGAAGATCACTAGGAATATAAAATGAATGTGTGGCAGAGAAGACACCACTCCAGAGCAGGAGGAGAGCCCAAGACTCTCCTCTGATGAACCACAAGACCCAGGGGACAAATTACAAGTCACCATGTGAATTTGAATCATATGTCTTGTGTCTATTCTGATAATAGGCACCAGGAGATAATCTATATTATCTCCAGATAATATATGTAACTTAATGAATCTTTATCTTGTCTTTGTAAGTAACAGTATAGTCTGATGAAATTATTCTCTAAATATGTACAGCAAAATTGGAATACTTGACCCAGACTAAGCCCATTTCATCCCTGCCTCTTCCTTTGGGATACCCTGACCCAGGCAAGAGTCTGCACGTCATCCCAGTGCTAATTAACCTGCAACTTAAGGTCGCTATCCAACCAAGAGTCTCCCCTCTCCCTGACCTGCTCTAACCTGTACTTGCCCAAATCTCCTCTTTGAAATCTTACCTCACCTCCAACACCCTACCATCACTCCTGTTTCTGACTCTCCAACCTTGGTGTTTATTCCTGATCTCCTTGGTGTCTGAAACATTTCCATTTCTTGTGGATTTGAACTTCCTTCATACCTCCAGCTCCAAGCATCCTATGCCTCCTCAGTGTGGAAGTCTTTCGACTGTAATAGTAAAGTGTTCGTGATATGTGAAAAAGAAGATTGCTGAATCATATGTCTGGTATGATGCTGGATTATAAAAATAAGTGTATTTATACATAGAGATAGGTCTAAAAATTACACAACAAAAGTTCAGGGTATTGTCACCTCAGATGATTTTATATTTAGTAGTATGTTTGCATTTCCTTTTTTTTTAGTTGTATAAGGAAGATAATTAAATACCTTAATGAGCACCTAAACATCAAAGCAACGGACAATTCAGATGAAAATGGCAAAGGACTCAATAATTCAGTGAAAAGACAACACAAGAGACCTTAAACATATGAAAGGATGCTCACTTCATTCATCCTAAGAAAGTGGCCAAAAAAATCCTAAAATTTGACAACATTACTCTAATATCGAAAGTTTTGGGGCAACATATTTTGATACCGTGGTAGAGGGAGCATATATTTGTTCAATCACTGTCAAGGGCAACTGGCAAGAACTGGGAAAATGACACATGCATGTATTCTTTGACTCAGCAACCTCATTTCTGGGAATTGCTCCTACATGAATTTGCATATGTACTGAGTGGTTTGTGTACAATTTTCTTCAGAATTGTCTATAATATGTTGGAATAACCCAGGGGTCCTTCAATGGGGAGCTGTTTAAGTAATTTGTGGCACATTCATATAATAGAATACCATGCAGTATGTCGCAGAATAAAGAAGCTCTCTAAACATTTTTATGGAAAGACTGTGACAAAAACCAGGTCCAGAAGACTGTATATGGTATGCTACCTTTTGTACAAAATGTGTCGTGTTGGGGGGATAAAAATATATGTTTATATTTGTGGCAGATGGAAACTAGGTAATGGGGGAATGAAAAGAATAGAGAGTATTCAACATACACTTTCTATATTGTTTTATGTTCCATCTGCATATACTACTCAATTGCTTGTACACATTACATATATATGGATGGATGATCGATGGCTGGCTGGCTGGCTGGCTGGCTGGCTGGCTGGCTGGATGGATGGATAGATACATAGATACATAGATAGATAGATAGGAATTGGCTCACTTGAATATGGGGGCTAACTGCCTTGATCTGCCATCAGTAAGCTGGAGACCCAAGGAAGCCAGTGGTATAAATTCAAATCTAAATTGGGCGCATAAGGATGCCTGGGTGGCTCAGTTGTTTGAGCCTCCAACTTCAGCTCAGGTCATGATCTCACAGTTCATAAGTTTGAGCACCCCATCAGGCCCTGTACTGACAGCTCAGAGCCTGAAGCCTGCTTCTGATTCTTTCTCTCTCTCTCTCTCTCTCTCTCTCTCTCTTTCCCTCTCAAAAATAAATAAACATCAAAGGCCCAAGAACCAGGAGCACAAATGGTACAAATCCCGGTCCAAAGGCAGAAAGCTGATGTCTCAGATCATGTAGTCAGGCAAAGAGAACTCTCTTCCTCCCTTTTTCTTCTCTTTAGGCCTTCCGTAGATTGAACACCACCCACACTGGGGAGGGCAATCTATCCTACTGATTCAAAGGTTAACCTCATCCAAAACATCCTCACAGACACACCCAGAAATAATGTTTCTTCTGGGCTCCCCATGTCCCATTTAAGTTGACATATAAAATTAACCATCACAATTACTGTCTTATACACATTATTTGTCTCAATTCTTGTGTTTGGAAAAGAAAAGCTTGAGTGTGTGTGTGTGAGTGTGTGTGTGTGTGTGAATGTATGTTTAATGAACTTAATAGTATAGGTAAAGTTCTTGAACTTATTTAAGATTAAAATATTATATTACTTAATGATAATGTTATTCCAGACCGTCCTGATCCTGACATATTCTGAATTGGTTTTACAAGGCTACACTTGTTTAAAACAATAACACTGAGGGGAACCTGGATGGCTCAGTCCGGTAAGTGGCCAACAGTGGCTCAGGTTATGATCTCACAGTTTGTGAGTTTGAGCCCCGCATCAGGCTCTGTGCTGACGCTCAGAACCTGCAGCCTGCTTTGGATTCTGTGTCTCCCTCTCTCTCTGCCTCTCCCTCCCCCACTCACACTCTGTCTTTCTCTCAAAAATAAACAAACATTAAAAACAAATTTTTAGGGGCACCTGGGTGGCTCAGTCAGTTAAGCCTCCGACTTTGGCTCCGGTCATGATCTCACAGTTCGTGGGTTCGAGCCCCGGTCAGGCTCTGTGCTGACTGCCAGCTCAGAGCCTGGAGCCTGTTTCAGATTCTGTATCTCTCCCTCTCTCTCTGACCCTCCCCTGCTCATGCTGTCTCTCTCTCTCTCAGAAATAAATAAAACACTAAAAAAATTTTTTTAAACAATAAAGTTGAGTTTAAAAAATCGGGTTACCAAAAAATACATCAGGTTACAAATGATATTTTTCTATAATCATATCTCTATTTTTTAAGATAAATGAGTATTTTTCTATGAATAGAGAAAGAGATTGTAAGAATACAACATAATCAAATTACTAAAATTTTAACAATTCTTAACTCTGGGTAGTGGGATTGTGGAAGAGCCTTATTGTTTCCTTTTTGTTTACCTATATTTTCTAAATTACATATGAAGAACATGTCTTAAAAATAAAACATTTTTTAATAGAAGAATGTTTCAACTCCTCAATTATTTCAGGGTTTTAAAAATCTGTGCCTGTATTTGTTGTCAACCTTCAGATCTTACCAAATGCATCCACCCACAAATATTTTTTAAGGAATTGGTTGTCATAAAATAAGATGTTCTCAGTAAGTTATTCGAGTCAATATTCCCCCAAAATACATGGAATAAACCAAGAAAGAAGATGTCTTCTGGTCCAGGCAGCCCTAACGCTAAGCCAGGAGAGGGATGAAGGGAAGCAGGAAGCAGGAGACGGGGAGGGAGCTAGACAGGGTTGGTTCTAGGCAAGCAAAATCTGACATGTGGCCCATGGCAGGGTTGGGGGAAGGGGTGTCACTGAGAGATGTGTTACAATCATTAGGATTTGAAAGTTCTTAAAAATAGGACCTGAACTCAATAACTGTGAAAATGATGGTTACAGAACAGAATGTGGCTGCTATAAACACTGACACAGTAAAAATAGGAGTTGGGGGTGAGGAGGGGAGGGGAGAGCTATTCAGGGTGCTAATTTTTTTCCATCTTCATAGCAAGGTGTCATGCGATACTGTCCACAGAGTTATAAAACACACACAAGGATTTCCATTTCTTAATTTTTTTCCTAGTCTTTTCTCGTAATCTTGCATCTTTAGAAACTAAACACTCTGAAGGTAGGGAAACATTTATGTGAGTTCAGCATTTCCTATAAATTCGCTTGTTTCTTTTTTTTTTCTGTTGACATAATATAAAACTAAAGTTAATACATTGTGCCCAAAGCAACTTACTGATCTAATTCTATTTGATGATCTGATTCTACTTGATGATCTTATTCCTTTCGCTCTATCTGCACGTACAGGGCATGTGAAGAGAAAGATGAATTTAACGTTACTATTAAAAATATGTGCGTGGTGGGACTGTGGCACAAGAACTCTCATTCTTTTCTACACCTCTATAATTTGCGGAAAATCTTCATCAAAAGTAGAAAATGTAGATATACTCAATCAATTTGATTCTTTCATTTTGGGTCGACTTAACATAGAATATTTGCTGAATAGTGCTCACCTAGGTAGAAGGGAAGGGTTGAGTAACGTCACCTGCACACTGAAGAATCTGTTGTTGTCATTGCTGTTGTTATTGTTATTATTATTATTATTGCAGTGAACTTGAGATGTTAAGCCTTCTTCCTAGCATTTTGCCTTTGGTCAATCGGTACACAGTAACCAGGCTCCCAAAAGACACAGAGGATACGAGTAGGTCCCTTGTCCTGTACGGTTTCAAGATTTAAAACAGCGCCTTGCTATTGACAGCTTTGTGGAATTTGATGGCTGATTACATTATGAACTGGAAATTGGCTTAAAAGATGGGCAATCGGGAGGAAGAAAAATAAGTACTCGCAGAGAGACAAGGAATAAAGCTTATTAAAGAAATGGGACATTTGAAAATATCTTAAATGTCAGTGTAAATGAATCCATCACATTAATCAGCATCATGGCAAGAAAGGTTATTGTGTTACTGGAATCCAGTATGACAATTTTTCCTTTATTTGTCCACTTACAAGAAGTTCAGTTCTTAAGCTGACAGCAAAGATGACTGTCTTCTTTCTAAAGTCTCCAGAAGAGAAAAACTTTCCATAAATCTCTTGACAAACTATGGCAAAATTTCTAAATTCTGAAGATCAGGGAGTTTTATTAGATCAGAATTGTCTCCTATACTGGAAATTTCCTTTAATCATTTTTACAAAAGCGTTTTTTTCCACATATCCAAACACTCAACACAGTAAGTAGCATCGACCAGCAAATGGATATTTAGCAAGCTCACTTTCTAACTTATCAACTCAATGAAAACTTGTAGGAGGCTGCAAGAGCAAATTTGGTGTGTCTATTAGTCCCAAATCTACCCATGCATAGCAGGTGTTGGAATTCTAAAACAGGAACCAAAACAGGGCATTCCTCAAAGTGTTTGTTTGAAAACCACTCATTCAAGTCACTGACTTAAGCATTGCTACTTAAAATTTCTTAAATGTTCATGGAGTGCCTGGTGGCTCAGTTGGTTAAGCGTCCAACTTTGGCTTAGGTCATGATTTCACGGTTCGTGGGTTTGAGCCCTGCGTCGGACTCTGCTGACTGCCAGCTCAGAGCCTAGAGCCTGTTTCAGATTCTGTGTCTCCATCTCTCTCTGACCCTCCCCTGCTCATGCTGTCTCTCTCTCTCAGAAATAAATACAACATTTAAAAAAATTTATTAAATGTTCAATATTCCCACATAAAATCATCCTCTATCCCTATGAATGGCTTCTGTGTTTGATAAATACAAGGGTCTGAGCAATAAATCATCAAATCCCATGGAATCTCCACAATGGAAATAGCCCTACATTTGGGAGTCACATAGCCCTGGATTCTAACTTCCTCTCTGCCTGTAAGTGTTCTGTTAGCCAAATGGCTTCACTTTTTTGAGTCTGCATTTTAACATTTATAAAAATAACCCCTTAATGTGCTGTCTAACTCAAACTTATAAATTCTGATCCAACTAAATGAGGCCAGTAAAGCGCAAGAAGATACTTCTGGTGGGAAGGAAGCTTGTCCTAGTGAGGACAGCGGGACAGAAAATTCAGGGAGAGACCAAGCCAGTGCCACCATTGTTGAGTGGCCTTGCCGAGGAGGGGTAGCAGAACACTGGGTACTTTCCACAGTCACCAATGCCACAGCAGGTGAACGCGTAGAACAAGAAGCGTCCCAATGAAATGAAGGACCCAGATTAATACTTGCGTTTCACGTTAGCACCCAAAACAAGTATTTTCCTGTAAAGAGTCACCTCAGAATTGGAAGACTGCTCTTTATAGGTTATA
This sequence comes from Crocuta crocuta, assembly GCF_008692635.1. NCBI lineage: Eukaryota > Metazoa > Chordata > Mammalia > Carnivora > Hyaenidae > Crocuta > Crocuta crocuta. Next base: position 2,147,878 of record NW_027527441.1, read on the forward strand.
GAGTCCTTTTGCAGCAATAGGCCTTCCCCCAGGGCTCTCTGATGGAAGTGAGGTGAGGAGAAGCATGTGTGGAATCCGAGTTTCAGTGAAACCTAGAACCACAGAAGTAATTTTTTAATGGTCCTTGTTTAGTTGAAAATAATGGGATAATTTAAAGTAGGCATTTTATCTCCCTATATCCTCCATGCCCACATGTTCCCACGTCTTCCCCAAAAACCCACACACACATTTACAGGTATACACACACTCTGACATGTACACTGTGAAAATGGATAAAAGAAACCTTATTTTAAATGGAGTCAGGAACCCAGAAAGGGAACCTAGTGTGCACTACCACTCTCTGTCAATTGCAGAGCCAATAGGAAGAGCCCTACTTTATTTCCTTGCCCAGCAACAAGCTCAGCCAATAAGAAAATACCACAACTCAGCCAATGAGAAACCATCACCACCAAGGGCTCTTGCTCTACTCCAATGGACTTCCCTTCACAGCCATCCCTCCAAATTTCCTCTTTTCTGTAAAGTAACAATCCGCTTTTTTGATCTCCAGACTAGCTATGGTTTGCCATAGTTTGCACATCCCTAATTCCAAGCCCCTGCTATTCCCCAGTACAAATGCTGTTGTATTTTAACGTGGACCACACACACAGCCACCTCTCTTTTGTATCTCTTAAAGATGCATATTTCCCTTCTCAAAACAAATGTGCGTCAGACTCCATTGTATACCTTCAGAAAAATCCATTTGGCTTTCCAACAACCAATACTCTCCCATCTGCTGCTGTCATCAATTCAACGGACAAATAGAGAGTGGACAGGGAACTATTACAATAAAATGATCCAGATTAGCCAGTGAACAATGGTTCCTCTGCTCATGAGAATCTCCAACAGAGAAACACATGTAGGAATTTGTTAGCCACTGACAAAGGGCATACTCGTGCACCAGTTGGAGTATCATCAACAGAATTCTGGCACGCAACTGCCACATGTCTATCTGGAATAGGTAGAGAATGAGCTACACTAGTAGGAAATTTTCAGAAAGAAAATCACATTTCCGTTCCTACCTTAAAACATATGACTTACTGAGTTCAAAGTATCCACAGTCTATATCAGATCTATTTTCAAAACCCCAAAGAAAAAATAGCTCAGAGTCAAAAAAGTGAGAGTGATTATATTAAACTTCACACTAGCCTGAGGAACTCCTTCTTTCCTTGCTTATTATTTATTTATACCTGGCTTCATTCTAGAAAAGAATTCATTGCCGAATGGGAAAAATGACACAGAACCAGCCAATCTCGTGTCACTTGATACTATCCCCCTGCCTCTGGTTCTTTAGGCTGACCTTAATGAGCCTCGCAAAACTCTCAGCAGACAGTAAGGCACACAGACCTAGGAGTCTTCTCATTTTTTGCTCCAACCTCTCCTTCAATTTCTTGGATCTACAAAATCCAAGGGATTGCCTCCGGTCCTAAGATTTGGTGCTTGTCCCTGATCACAGGATTCAGAACATGACTTCTTTTAGTCCTCAGCATCTTATGATTCTTCAGCTAGAAAGTTCCATCTAACTCGAATTCTACAACAACTAACAGGGCCTTTTGGCTTCTGCCCCTTTTGAGACACTCCATTCACCCAGAGAAGAGAATGTTGAGGCCAAAACTGGACGTGTTAGATTCATCTCCAAAATTCAGTCTCTCTCTCTCTCTCTGACTATGGCCCTGACCCAGGCTTCAGTTTCCTTATCTGCAAAATGAGGATTATAATATCTACTCTGCCTATACCCAAGTTATATTTATCACATCTACTAAAATGATGAAAGTGAATTTACTTTAAAACATTAAAAGATAAAACAAATGTAAATAAAATAATCCCAAAATCTGAACTTGATTTTAGTTAATTTTAAATGTGTAACACTGCATAACAGGAAAAAGAACTTTTGCTGGGGAAAAAAATCTGAGTTTCAATCCTTGTTCTGTTACTAATTTGCTATGTAATTTTGGATAAGTTCCTTGACCTCTCTGAACCTCAAGTCATCATCTGTCGTCTTAATCAGTGCTCTTTTCTTTGCAAGTAACAGAGGCCATCTTTGATTCAAGGAAACGGAAGTGTGAAATAAGAGAACACCAGGCTATTTTACGGAATCCAAGGACAGGAAGTGCGGCCAGCCTCAGGAACAAAGACAACCACCAAATACAAAGTCCTCAGGAATCCAGGCATTTTGTCACTTCATCTCTTTCTGACCTCCTGCATTTCAATTTANCCAAGTTCTAACCTCAGACTTTAGTTGCCTAGTATAAAATTGCTCTCCAGGATTTTGTAATCATTTTATAATCCCATTTTGTAATCTAACTAACTGTGTACTATTTCTCAATGCCATTACCAATCCCAAATTTTGTTATTTTAAATAGTTGTCATTCTCATAAGTGAAAATTGGCGTTTCGATCTAATTTCCACTCCTCTCATTACTGATAAAATTGAGCATCTTTACCTGTCTCTTTCCTTTTTTTATTTTTTTTTATTTTTCAAGATGTAATTGGCATATAACATTATCTTAGTTTCAGGTATACAACAGAGTGATTCAATATTTGTATATAGTGTGAAATGATCACCACAACAAGCCTAGTTAAGATCCATCACCCCTCATAGTTTCAAATATATTTTCTCTTGTAATGAGAACTTACAAGAATAGAATTGTAAGATCTATTCTCTTAGCAACTTTCAAATATACAAATGGTATTATTAGCTATAGTTGACACACTGTCCAGACTGACTTTCTCAACATCTCTATGTGTATGGCATAAAATGGCAGCCACCACCCCAAGCAGCTGGCATCCCATGTGTCAGTCTCAGGAAGGAATAGCTGATGGTCCCAGCTTGGGTCCACAATCTACCCCTGGTCTATTCATCCAAGGAGAAAGGGGTCGGAGTAAAACACGGCACAGGAGCCTGCCACTATGAGAAGTGATTTTCAGAGATGAAGGCCAGGGGTTCGAGGAAGACTAGAAACCGTCTGGAATGAGCAAGGCCCTTATCGTGACTGTACTGCATCCTGGCTTCTCCTCTACCCGATGCCTGCTTCCTTCCTCGCCCCACAGGCACTAAACCCAGAGACTCTCCTAACATACCTCCCACTGCCAGTCTCCATCTCAGAGCCTGCGCCCTGGAGAACCCACCTGCACCACCTCCGTACTACATCTGTAACAGAGAGATGCCATTTGTAGAGCGGTAATGACGGTCACAGGATGCGTACAGAAGGCATTCGGTGCACGTTAGTTTCTTTCACTCCTCACAGCTTTTCCGGGTGGCAATTCACTGCAAACCTGCTAGTAAGCTCTCCAGGATCAGGGCCTTTGTTTGTGTAACTCAGATTTGAGGTCAGAAATGAAGACCAAGCCCAGGATCGGCTTCTCTCCACCAGACAGCAAGAGCCAAGCAGAGCAGCGGCAGCTGGGCCAAAGTAGGAGCCAGGAGATAACGCCTGCCAGCAATCTTGGGCGCCCTTCTCCTTCCTCCTGCAGGACCATGTACACCATCCCACCAGGCCTCTGGAGCAGACACAATGTTTTTGGAAGGTTAATCAGCAACGGTCCAGCTGGTGCCCACGATGTGCCAGACTCACATCTTAGGTAGATGAGGTGAGCATTTATAAAAATACAATCAGCAACCCAAGACATAGTGATGATGGATGAGTGTCCAAGACTAGAACAGACCAGAAATACAAGCATTTAGAAAAGAACAATATCATGTCCTACTGAGAAGGTAAAGGAGAGGTTCCTGGGAAGATACCATCTGGGGCTTGAAGAATAGAATGGATTAATGAATTTGGAGCTTTGGGTAGGCAGAAATGATAGAGAGCATACCTGAAGAAGGCACTTAGGCCTGAGAAAAAGGATGGTATCCAGGCTGCCTGACTGTTCAACTCCGTATGTCTTGAAACTCATGAAGCCCAACATAGGTTTGAGGCCCCTGAGTTTGTTGAGGCTGTTGCCCAGGACCAAGTGTATTTGAGGAAAAGTGAACAGTGGTGTGTGGTACTTATGATTTAAATAACTGAATGGCCTCAGACTCCGAAGGAGGAAGGAAGGCGAGAGGGAGAGATGCAGTAGGCCTCCATACCACACTTGGTTCTTGTTTCTGGAGGACCGTGTAGCCTGCCACCAGAATTTGGCTTCTGCACTCTAGAACCAGAGGAGGCCACATCATTTTCTTCAAGCATCTGAGGAAATAGAGAAAGTGTACTTGCCCCCTGGGCCCTAGGGAGCTCATTCAGAGGTTAAAACCAGAGAAGACTCACTCAGAGGACTGGATGAAGGTTCTCAGCACTGCAGAGTGGGCTGGATGCTGAGCTAAATGCTTTAGAGGCAAGCAGAAGAGAATTAATATTCACAGCAATCATGGGGCGCCTGGGTGGCTCAGTCAGTTGAGCATCTGACTCTTGATTTTGGCTCAGGTCATGATCTCACAGTTCATGGGTTTGAGCCCTGCATTGGGCTCTGCATTGGCAGTGTGGAGGCTGTTTGACATTCTCCCTCCCTACCCCTCCTCCCTCCTTCTCTCTCTCGTTCTCTCCCTCGCTCTCAAAATAAGTAAACTTTAAAAAATAAAATAGAAAAATACATATATATTTGCAACAATCTGATGAAGAAGGTCCACATTACTCCCACTTGCAGATGGGAAAATCAGGGCACAGTAAACGTCATGTATCTTTCCCATGATCCAAAAGCTCAAGCCTGCACAGTCTACCTCCAAGGCCCACGCTTACTCCTCTTCTTCCCACTTCAAGGTGAGAACAGCGTGTCCTGAGGTTCTACAAGGCCTAACATCTGTGACATTCTTGAATGACCCTTGGCACATCATAGTCCCTGCTGCACTCCCATGGAGGAAGCCTAGCCAAATGACTCTCCTTATGGTGGGCACCAAGCATAGTTCCTGCTAAGCCTAGATTAGCAAGGGTCGACCCCCTGCTGAAACAAGCCAGTCACTTCCTTCTCTGGTCACTCCAACCTCCTGACCCTACAAAGGCTGCCTCCCATGGCCCCAGGGTGTGGCCCTGCATGGCAGTGCCTGCCTCCTCGGGGCAGGGAGCATATGTGACTGATCAGCTGCTGTTGGGGTCATCTGGCCAATGTCAGGTTTCGTGTATTTGGCCATAACCCTGGGGTGGGATCCCACCCTCACCAATGGGGTCCATAGGAGGCAACTGAAACATGCCAAGCCAACGGTGAGCGGCAAATGGGCAATGGCCAGTGAAATGGGGCAAGGACAAAGATGAGAGCAATAGAGAAAACCAAATAACAGCCAGGCATTCTGAATCAGAATTAAGAAGTGTGTGTATTTGTGGGTGGGGGCAGGGAGGAGCATCGAAGCAGGCGCATTAGCTCCCTCAGCTTGGCGAGGCTGGGACAAGGGAAAACATTCAAGTGAGGCAGGAATGAGTAATTGACGATCATAACTGTGATTATAAGGCATAATTACAATTAGCTGCACAAGAGTGTTAATCATGAAAATAATTACATGTCAGCTTTCCTCCTAAAGAAGAGAGAATGTAATTAAGTGGCCCAAAGGGGGTGAAGAAAGCACGCCTCCGGGTGACAGAGGTATGGGGTGAGGAGCTGATGTTTTGAGGGGTAAAGTTTTCACAGTGTTTCAAATGGATTGATGAATTTCTTCCATCAAAATATAGGGAAAGAGTTAAGAACAAAGCATGGCTTGAGATTTTTCTTCCAAACAAAGCAAACCTAAACTCAAGGCATGAGGCAGAACAACATATAGAGACTGCGAGACAGGCAGACTTGTGGTGTCTGGGTGGCTCAGTTGGTTAAGCGTCAGGTCTTTAGCTCTGGTCATGATCTCATAGTTCGTGGGTTTGAGCCCTGCATCAGGCTCTGTGCTCACAGCTCAGAGCCTAGAGCCTGCTTCAGGTTCTGTGTCTCCCTCTCTCTGCCCCTCCCCTGCTCACTCTCTGTCTCTCAGAAATGAATAAAAACGTTAAAAATTGGGGGGGAAAAGGGTCAGGCAGACTTGAATTCAACTTTTTTAAAATAAATTTGCTAGTTACCAGCTCCATGATATGAAACAAACTATAGTATCTTTCTCCAAGTATTAGTTCCTTCAATAGCAAAATAATCATCATACATGCCTCCCTGACTTGTGAGGAAATGAAGCATGCAAAGGTCTTATGTCAGTGCTTTACATACAGCAAGAGCTCAGTAGGTGTCTGCTGTTGTTATACAACAGAGAAAGAGCAAACAAAAGGCAAGAAAAACAGGAGTGTCTGTACTAGGGACAGGGAGACGCTAGCTGAAGGGACTGCCCAATTCCCAAGGGTCGTGAGGGGAGTAAGAGACAGCACAGCTATCTCTGGCGGCAGGCAGAGAGTAGCTGGTGAGAGACCACCAGCAGCTAGAAGGTGAGGAATCTCTAAAGAACCCACCACAGTAGCCAAAAGGAGGAAGATTCCATTTTAAATATGTGCCAAGCTTAGAGAGCTTGAAGCCAGCTCCCAGCAGTGCCCATTAAATAAAATTCTGCTCCCCCATCCCTCCCCCTGCCCTCTCGTCTCAAACCCGGAGGAGTCAGACAGAACCGGTGGGCAGCCCACACCCCTCTCTCCCTTTGCTGCAGGCCCCCCGCCCGAACCTGGCTGGGAGACGTCTTCACGGGGAGGCAGAGTGGACTTACTGGCTACTACGAGGCAGAGCACTACTCTACTTTCTAAAATTCGGCTGTTGGTTATTGCACATAACTGTTGGGGGTTACACTACCGAAGAGCTACCAGCAAGTGGGAGTTGTTATCCGGTGGCAGGAAAACTAGCTGTTGTGAATAGGTTTAACGGGACGAGGGGAAGGGGTGCTGCTTTCTGGTGAATTCCCGTGAATCTCCATCATTCAAAGGACCAGATACACGTGTCCCCTGTAGAATCCTCTGTCTGTGTAAGATCACGTTCTAGACTCCATCTGTGGCAAACCCCACTACATCTAGCTTACAACCAGCACTCTCTTCGGCCACACAAAACACCCCCATGGCAACACGTACACAACAGCTCCAGCCAACACCATGGCCAACAGTGGCCAAGGCCAAGCACATCAAAGCTAAACCCAGGCCGTTTGGAGTGTTTGCTCAAGTCATGAGGGACCCCCGTTGTGAGGATGGGGTTCAACCTGACGGTGGTCCTTGAGAGTGCCCCTTTTCAGTGGCATGCTCCCAGCCTGTCCTGCGGAAGGTGGCTTCATTTGAATGTGTCTGCCAGCCTGCTCTTTGAGCGGCAGCCTTGAGGCGAGGTCAGCGGGCCACAAGTCATCAGTCAGTAAGGCAGGCCCTCTCCCCGCCTTAGGCTCCCGGGGGACGAGCGCCATGAATCACGGAAATGTCATCCCCTGGGAGCCAGGGTGGCAAGGTCCTGTAATTTATCTCACATGAAATGAGCTGGATTATTTGAATAGGCTGGAAGAAAGCAGTCCATTAATTCTCAGAGATAGCTCTCGGCTCCTGCGGGTTTTACTTGCTGTGCCCACACAACTGACATCCTGCCTCTGTCCCCTTTCCTGTGCCCTGATGACATGCAGAGGGCTCAACACACTCCCCCAATGGCTTGATGCTAAAACAAGGCATAAGGCCACACTTCAGGTGGGGAGAAATAAAAAGGACACTTGGCCTTTCCGTGTTTGGTGATTAACCCCCCGTTTTTTCCCTTCCACCACCCCCCCAGCCAACTCCCACCTCCCCGTTAAGATCCTTTCACTTGACACCAAAAGCATAATCCATAAAAGGAAAAACTGACAAATTGAACCTCAGTAAAATTAAAAACTTTCACTCAGGGGGGAATAAAAGTCTCTAAGGAGGATGACAAGCTACCGAGTAGTTAAAATATGTTTGCAAACTACATATCCAACAAAGGCTTCATACCTAAAATATATTTAAAAACTCTCAACACTTAACAAATAATCCTATTAGAAAATGGGCATAGTACATAAATAGATGGCGAAGGATATACAGATGCAAATAAGCACATGAAAACATGTTCAATATCACTAGCCATTAGACAAATACAAATTAAACCACAATTATGTATCACTACAAAGCTATCAGAATTGTTAAAATGAAAAATAGCGATAATGCCAAATGCTGGTGAAGATGCAGAGAAATGGCAGGACTCGTGCATTGCTGGTGGGACTGTAAAATGGCTCAACCACTCTGGAAAACAGTTTCACAGATCCTTATATGTTAAGCATTACTTACTCTGTGACCAAACATTATCCTCTTGAGCATTTATCCCAGAGAAATAAAAATTTATATTAAAAAAAAAAAATCTGTACCTGAATGTTCATAGAAACTTCATTTACAGTAGTCAAAAACTGGTAACAACCAAAATGCTCCTCTACAACTGAATAGTTAAACAATGGTATATCTTCATCATGGGAATACTACACAGCAATAAGAAGGAAAGAACTATTCATTCGTGTAATAACTTTAATGGATCTCAAGGGCATTATGCTGAGTGAAAAGGAAATCAATCTCAAAAGGCTAAATGCTATATGACTGAATTCACTAGCAGCCTTAAAATGACAATATTATAAAGGAGTGGTTGCCAGGGTTGAGGGAGGGTGCCTGGAGGGGCATGGGTGTGACTATTAAATGTAGCACAGATTCTGGTGGTGATGGCACAATTTCATATCTTTTTTGTAAATGTTTATTTATTTTGGAGAGAGAGAGACAGAGTGTGAGTGGGGGAAGGGGCAGAGAGAGAGGGAGACACAGAATTCAAAGCAGACTCCAGGATGTCAGCACAGAGCCTGAAGCAGGGCTCGAACTCAAAAACTGTGCAATCATGACCTGAGCTGAAATCACTCAGCCAGTTGAGCCACCCAGGCACCCTGGCACAATTTTATATCTTGAATACAGTGGCGGTTATACAAATGTGCACATGTGATAAAATTGCAAACATAAACTGTACATATATACGTACACAAATGAGTGTATGTAAAACCAGTGAAATTTGCATACACTTTGTGGATTGTACCAATGTCAATTTCCTGGTTGTGATTTTTTAAATTTTTTTGTCTTTATTTAATTTTGAGACAGAAAGAGACAGAGCATGAGCCAGGCAGGGGCAGAGAGAAGGGAGACACAGAATTGGAAGCAGGCTCCAGGCTCTGAGCTGTCAGCACAGAGGCAGACACAAGGTTGAGATGGGGACCTGAGCCAAAGTAGGACACTCAACCAACTGAGACACCCAGGCGCCCTCTAGCTGTGATTTTATACTATCACTTTAGCTATGCAAGATGTCACCATTAGGGGAAAATGGATCTTCTCTGTAAATTTTCTTCTCTTTTGTTGCAATTTCATATGAATCTATAATGATTTATAAAAATTTTTAAGAAACTGTCAAGTCTTATTTTTCAAAAGATCATTTCAGGCACCTGGGTGGCTCAGTCGGTTAGCATCTGACTTCGGCTCAGGTCATGATCTCACGGTTCATGGGTTTGAGCCCCGCGTCAGACTCTGTGCTGACAGTTAGCTCAGAGCCCGGAGTCTGTCTTCGGATTCTGTGTCTCCCTCTCTCTCTGACCCTCTCCTGCTCACACTGTCTCTCTCTCTCTCTCAAAAATAAACAAAACATTAAAAAAAACTTTTTTAAAGAGATCATTTCATTTCTAATCATATTAAAGACAGTGTCAAAGGTAAGTCCATTTGGATTTGTTTGTGATTTTGAGGTTACAATTTGGATTCAGTTACAAGACTTCCTTCCCTGGAAACTAATCTTATTCTTTCTCTGCCTTTGAGCATCCTGGTCTCCTGGGGTAAATTATATGGAGAAGGGCCTTATAAACCAGGGGGTAAACATTATTAATATTGTTAGTTGGTTCTTCCTTGTACAGTGTTTAAAGGATGAGTAGCTTCATCCTGTAAAAAGATACAGAAAGGCTCTCTGTTCTGAGTAATGGAAAATAAAATTATAGTTAATATAAATGTAAATTCTGCTTTCTTTCCAAAAGAAGGAGAGCCTCTCCCCCACCAAGGCAGGCCCAGCATCAGAAAAGAAGCAAGAATATATAAAAAGGGCTGTTTAGATGAGGCTAGCCCTAGACTTTACCTTCACATATTCAAACCCCTATTCTACCACATTCCAACTCTGTGAGAGTGGGGATGTTATGTAACATCTCTGTGCCTGTCTCACTATACTTTTTTTTTTTTTTAATAATTTATTGTCAAGTTGCCCCACATACACTGTAGTCTTGGCTTCAGAAGTAGATTCCCATGATTCATCGCTCACATACAACACTCAGTGCTCATCCCGACAAGTGCCCTCCTCAGTGCCCATCACCCATTTTCCCTGCTCCTCCAACCCCCCAGCCCCCCACCAATCCTCAGTTCGTTCTCTGTATTTTAAGAGTCTCTTATGGTTTGCCTCCCTCTCTGTAACTTATTTTTCCTTCCCATCCCCTATGGTCTTTTGTCAAGTTTCTCAAATTCCACATATGAGTGAAAACATAAGATATCTGTCTTTCTCTGACTGCCTTACTTACCTTGCATAATACCCTCACCTTTAAGCTAGTAATGAAAATAACGCTTCCCCCAGATGTTTGTCATAGGGACCGATGACATATACTTGTAAAGACACAATCAGGGTCTGATGCACAGTACCTGCCCTGTAAATGCTGGTTCAACTATAAATGGGCAACTACGCTTCCAACAGCAAAAAAATGTGATGGCCACACCTCATGATAAACTCCCTCTTACTGTGAACCTGCCCAGCTTCCCCCATCATGACCTCTCTGACACCAAGAGTCAGCCATGTTCCAGATCTTTGTCTCCTTTTCCCTTTTCAAAATCTTCCTCTGCATGGGACCTATTTTCTCTTAATATGACTGGATGGTAAGTGGAGAAGCAGAGCCTCAAGCAGGTGTATGCAGGACCATGTGTTGGGGGTAACCAAGCACAAAGAGAGAAACTAAAATCATGGTTTCAGGTCTGACTTGTTCAGATATGGGCAAATAGCCTGGGGCAGGTCACTCTCCCTCTTAGTTTAGTTTCCTCATAGGACAATACAGTGAGAGTGTCTGAGTTCTAATAAAGTTTTATTTATAACTAGTTTGGCCTGCCCACCATTGTTTGTTGACCCCTGGTCTAGATCCACAGTTCCAAATTATTTCTCCACCAGACACTCCTTTTAGTAGCCATCCCCTGAGGGATGCCATACTTAGAAAATGTTTATGGATTGATTCAGCTCCCCAGGTTTGTTATAAATATACCATATACTACATATTATATATCTATGCAATAATAAGCTCTGATTTTATATATAATATATATGAAATGTCAATCAGAGCTTTCCAGTTGCATGCAATAACCAGCATTAACATACCAGGTCAATCCATTGCTAACTAAAATAATAAAACCCAACATTTTAGTTAACCTATTTGACTTTAATTTTTTTTTAAGTTTTATTTATTTCTGACAGAGAGACAGCATGAGCAGGGCAGGGTCAGAGAGAGAGGGAGACACAGAATCTGAAAGAGGCTCCAGGCTCTGAGCTGTCAGCACAGAGCCTGACGCAGGGCTCGAACCCACGAACTGCGAGATCATGACCTGAGCCGAAGTCCGATGCTTAACCAACTGAGCCACCCAGGCACCCCTAACCTATTTGACTTTAACATAGGTAAATATAGAAAATCAGTCACAAATCTCCTAATAAAATCTTCAAAGGCACCCTAGAGGTCTGGAGGTCCCATTGAACCAGACGTTTCGTCCTAACCTTCTTTAATGTCAGAACATGAATTTGTGACTGACAGTAGGACTTTGGATAGGTCTCCTCTAATTTCCGGCCCTTTCTCTTTCTGCCTCATGAAGAGGAGGTGGTTGGATGACCTCTACAATGTTATTGGCCCTGTCATTTTATGATTTTAAGACCCTAATCCTTCAAATGCATTTGCTGGTTTAGGAGACAGCTCCCCCAGGTAGCAGGGTGTTAACAACACCGGCAAACCACAGCTCTCCTTCCTAAGGACATTTCAGGTTGATCCTGAAACCAGTGAAGTATCAACCCTCGGGCTTCATTCAGCCCCTGACGGGGAACAGGATGCCTTGGGTAAAGTTGGTTTATCTGAATTCTTCCAATTACACCACAAAGGCCTGTCCTGTCCCCAAGGCATCACACTCATTTTCTGAGCAGTCCCGAGTGGGCCCAAATCGGTGATCACAGAGAGCATCCTGACTTTTGAGGAGGCTGCAGACCCCCTTCTGCCTGAGGGGAGTTCACAGAAACATGCTAACCCAATAAACAAAAATTCCTTCATGTTCAACAGAATCGCAATTCTCTCTCCACTGCTCTGGTACCTCCTTCCCTACCATCCTTGGGAGGGTCCCAACATACAATGGTATTCCACGATCAGGGAAAGATGCTTCCAAAGCCCGAGGACAGCGAGGAAGGCCTCCAGCAGTCGGCACACTTCCAAGTGAGGGATAAAACTGGTGCTGGACAGACAGTGTAACTGTGGGCTCCAGATATATGCTGCGGTGCAGAAAAGGAGGGCTGTGTTCTGAATATAACTGACACATGAGTTTAGGAAAAAATGAGGGCTGTGGGTCAAACCCCCTCACCCCCCACATATGTACCCCAGTCTTCTTACCTGCCAACTTGTAGACACTTTGCAAATTCTCTTTCTCTTTTGTTTAGTGGTCTCGTTCCTCCAGATTTATATGCTTGCCTTTGTAACAGAGGTCAGGAAAATTTTTTTGTAAAGGGCCCTAACTACGTTGGGCTTCCTGGGATCTATGGTGTCTGCCCCAATTCCTCAGCTCTGCCATCGTGGTATGAAAGCAGCCACAGACAATATGAAATGAATAGGTATGGCGGAGTTCCAATAAAACTTTACTTACAAAAACAGGTGGTAGGGGTGCCTGGGTGGCTCAGTTGGTTAAGCGTCCGGCTTCGGCTCAGGTCAGATCTCACAGATCGTGGGTTCGAGCCCCGCATCAGGCTCTATGCTGACAGCTCAGAGCCTGGAGCCTGTTTCAGATTCTGTGTCTCCCTCTTTCTCTGCCCCTCCCCCACTCACGTTCTGTCTCTGTCTCAAAATAAATAAACTATAAAAAAAAAAACAGGTGGCAGGCTGAATTTGGCCCACAAGCTATAGTTTGTAGCCACCGACTCTATTATAATGTTTAATGTTATTTTTTTCTCCAGAAAAGGCCTATGCAGAAGGTAACTTTATCATCCTCACCTGACAAGTATAGAATCCAAGGCACAAAAGCATGGATTGCGTTGTCCAGGTTACACAGCTAGTGAGTTCCGTGCTGGGCTCATGCTGAGGTTGTCCACCCCCTAAACCCTGAGCCACAATCTCACAACCATCTCCCTGGCCAATTCTTCTGCTGGCCTGTTCACCTACTCCAGGGGCTCTCCCACCTCTTCCAGGGAGCTAAGCCATGGGGCGTGAGGGCCATTCTGCTGCCTCTGTGCCAAGCTGCCCCCGACTTCTCCCTGCCTCTAGGAGAGCTCCGTCGGCAAGAAGAAAAAATTGATGGTTTTCATCTCTGTAATAGGAGCTTTGCGGCCAATGCCCTCACGTTCAGCGACCCAGGTTAGCAAGCAATCTAGAAGCCAAGAAATCACCATCTGCTATCTCTTTTGAGTGTTAAGCTTGTTCAACCCAGACTGGTGATATCTCCCTTCCATCTCCTCAATTGATTTAATTCATTTGATAGTAATCGTTTTTCTCTATCATTGATATGACCACCTACTTAAAAATCTTTTGTTACTTTATCTTGAGAGACTCAGAAACTTGTCCATTCTTGAAGGTACCATTCTGTAGAATACTCTGTGCGGGGGCCGGNTGCCACGGCTTGCTCTGGGTATCAATAACTATCAGCCACCCGACGGACTGCTGTTTGAAAATCTCCCTCCTGAGCTACCATTTGAAGATCTCGGGCTTGAGGCCAGCTCACAGAGGTTTCTCCTAACTGCCGGGACCACCTTTGTGAATCTTTTAAGTGCACCGTCTGTCCCCTCATATCNAACATAAACTTTAAAATCAAATCCCAAAAAGAAACCAGGACTCACGGAGTAAAGGAACCTGGGTGTTTTTCTGGAAGGAGAGACTACATCCTGAGTTCCTGCCTGATCACAGACAGGCAGCCGTCACCACCTTCTGCCACCAGCATCTGCCCGGGCATCCACAGGTCCCTCGAAGCTACCATTGGAAGGCGGTCTTTCCATTCCCAGTTTGCTACTTTCCTCTTGAGGGAAGGGAAACAACAAGGACACCACGTGACCAAGCCCCGATGGGGTCTAGATGATCAGACCTTTGGGGACGAGGCTGCCAGGGGGAGTGGCTCCAGAAATCCCATTAGGGGTTTCCAGGGCTCTCTCAAGATTTAGAATCAACATCTCCTTGGGGTTCTGAGCACCTATGCCAGGGCTGGGTTGTACGTCCGTACAACTTGAGTTTAACCCAGGGCCACAGATAGCCTCTGTCACTACTCATTCTTTAAGGAAGAATCACCTGGAGGTCTGATTCTACCCTCTACTCCACACATAGTCCCCTCTTAGGAAAATTCCACAAAAAGTTGTCATTGACAGTGACTCAGGAAACACCTCCTGTCCCACATCCCTGAAGCCACAAAGTAAAGCAAAAATCTCAGAAGACACCAACGGAGTATCTTATCCCAAGGATACTGCCCAGTTTCTAAAAAGCAGTCTATTGCAGGACAGATGGCTCTATTTTCAGAATAGATACAAAAATGATAGATAAACAGATGATAGATAGATGAGAGATAATCTTTATGAATCAACTGAAGGCAATGTACAAATGTTCTCAACTCAAACAGAAAGATGGGGAAATTTTGCATTAACTCCAAGCTCCCAAGGAAACAGAAAAAATGAAACAGTCCCTTCTCTGTGTCCTCATGCTCAGTTACAACCAATGCAATACAACCTGCATCAATTAAGCTCCTTCCGTGTACCTGGCATCACATTAAGAAATGAACGAGCATGTGCCTGCCTAACAGAGTTCCCAATCTAGCAGAGAGAAAGACACACCAGCAAATAACCGTAATAGAAGGCAGACCAGAAAAAGTGCTATAATAAAGATACAAACGTGCAGAAAAATAATAGGGTTGTTTGCTGTTTTTTCAAGGACCACGAATTTTAAAAATGCACCGAAGCACCCAGTGAGGGCAAGGGCTAATTGGCAATCTTCGGAGCTTAGCAACTACAAATGAGAGGAAAACAGAATTTCTCATTCCCCCCAAATAAAACATACTGAATTATGACCACAGATATCTTCTCAGCACTCCGGGAAATGATCTAAACATCTCTTCTTCATTCCTGACCCAAAAACTCTGTAATCCTAGGTCAAAGTCTAGAGAAGAAACCAGAATAAAAACTCACCAACTTTTCACTCATCACCCCTTTGTCTCTACCTCAGCCTCCCCAGATCATTAAAGGCTTTATTTCACGGTTTCTGCAAGAGAAAGGCTTTTGCCGATGGGCCAACGTGAAATGACTCAGGATAATACCTTCTGAAAATACTTCAAAGTGTTTGCCTCTTACACCTTGTTTACTCTGCAAATGCACACGAAGTGCTCGCTCCGTGCCTTACATTGTGCCGGACAGCCTGAGATCAAGAGAGAAGTAAGACATGGGTCCCCAGGCTCCAAGAGCTAACGGGGTAGCCACACAGGGAAGGGAGGAGGGAACAAGGACACTGGAAAGTGACAAATGCCCTAATGGTTTTATGTCCAACATATTCCACTGATATGAGCATCCAAGTACTATTTCTCAGGCACAAAGCTGAAGAAAGAAGCCAAGGGGCCCCTGGGTGGCTCAGTCGGTTGAGCATCTGACTCTTGATTTCAGCTCAGGTCATGAGCCAGGCTTGTGGAACCTGCCCAAGATTCTCTTTCTCCCTCTCTCTCTGGCCCTCTCCCACTGCTGTGCACATACCCTCTCTCTCTTGCTGTCTCTCTCTCTCCAAAAGATCATTAAATATTTTAGAGTCAAGTACCCTAGTACTTGAGGTTTGGTGTCCTAACTGGCCTCTTACCTCAACTCTCCTTTTGAATTCATCTTTCATCCTGCTACCAGTTTACATTCCCAGAGTTTAATTCTATTTGCATGGATCCTAGGCTCAAAGACTTGCAACACCTCTACCCTGGATTATCAAACAAAGTCTAGACTCTGGAGCATGGCACCCAGGCACGGCAAAACCGAGCTTCTACCTGCCATTGCAGCCTTGCTTACATAGTCAATAAATGGCTTTTAAGCATCAGGCACTGCTTGGGGTATGGGAGATACTGGAAAAATAAGATAGTCAAGATTCCTAATTCTATAGAATAGTAGGAGGGAAACAGATAAAGCAAGCAAACCAAAATTTCAAATGGCGATGAGTGCTTTGAAGGAAAAGGAGTCCAAATCACAGAGAACGGCTGGGGAGATGCTTTAGGATGGGTGTTAAGAAGGGCATTTGAGGGGCATCTGGGTGGCTCAGCTGGTTAAGTGCTCACTTCAGCTCAGGTCATGATCTCACAGCTCATGAGTTCGAGCCCCATGTGGGGCTCTGTGCTGACAGCTCAGAGTCTGGAGCCTGCTTCAGATTCTGTGTCTTTTCTTTCTCTCTGGCCCTTCCCTGCTCGCTCGCTCACGCTCTTTTTCTCCCTCTCTCTCTCTCTCTCAAAAACAAAATAAACATTACAGAATTTAAAAAATAAAAGGAAGGGCATCTGAGCAAGTGACATTTAAGCTGAGACCTGAATAAGAGGCAACAAACCACGTGACACTGTAGGGCATAAATGTGTCCAACAAAGGAACTAGCCAAGACAAAGTCCTGATGGAACCATAAGGTCAGGAATGGTAGAGCCTCAGGTACATGAGGAAGAGAGTGGTGTGGGGTGAGGGTGGGAGGGGGCAGTGCCTGGACCACATCAGTCTTGTAGGCAACGTGGGTCCATTTGGCTACTCTGAGGACAAGGGATTGATCTGGAGCAGGAGACGAAGAAGGGAGAACCCATTGGAAGTTCTTGTGGAATTGAAGTGAGAGATGATGGTGGCCTGGACCTGAGTGGGAGCGAGGGAGACAGAGAGAGATGAATCGAGTCCTGATAGGACAGACATTGACAAAAGGTATTCTTGGGTTGCATGAGGGAGGCAGAGGAAAATGACCTCAAAGTGCTAGGAGAAAGGAAGTGGTGCTGTCTGGGCAGCCTCCACCCCCACCCCCTGCCTGTCCCCTGCTTTGCCCCTCAACGTCTCAAATACCCTGGAGTCAAACTGGATAGTATGTCGTCTCTTGAGCACAACTTACTGTTTGCACACGGGTTCCATTGACCATTTCCACCGTTTCAGTATTTTTGAAAGCATAATTCGACTTCAAACCAATGTTGATTCCTAAACTTGTCTACTGAAACTGTCTCTTCTATCCAGAGTGCCTTTTATACCTCAATTTACCACATCTATCCCATTCCATCTTGTCAAAATGTTAATATTAATATTATTGTGATAACAGTACATATTATCTATAATTAACATATAACTGTGCATTATATGTATATATGTTAATATATTAATTATATTAACATTATTGTAACTGTGTACTATAAACCACCTCTATAACCCACTTTTCTTCACTTTTGTATCCTCTGTGAATCTTCGCATCCACAAACATCTGTTGAAGAAATTGAGAGAGTGTAGATAATATTGACCTCTCTTCCTCATTTAGCTCCTCACTCCTAGACTCCTTATAATTCTTTTTTTTTTATTCTTTTCTTTCTTCTTTCTTTCTTCTTTTGTTTTGAGAGAGTGCACATGCAGACAGAGGAGGGAGAGAGAAAATCCCAAATACGTACCACCCTCAGCGCAAAGCCAGATGCTAGGCTCAATCCCACAAACCATGAGATCATGACCTGAGCCAAAATCAAGAGTTGGATGCTTAACCAACTGAGCCACCCAGGCACCCTGGCTTATGATAGTTCTTAAGGAGATTTGGGGGAGAATCCCATTTTCCAGACGAGAGTGCCAAGTTTGAATAACATGTGTCAATACAGAGTGCCAGAATTAGAATTCATGTCCCCAGAATATTATACAGAGCCACCAAGATTAAAGATCTTTCCTCTTTAGATCCCTACAACAAGCCTGCATGGTATCCTTTGTTATCAGTCCTAAAATGCCAATTCCAAAAGCCACTACTATTTTATGGAACACCAAAAAGAAAATAACAAAATCGGTTAAGCTGTGACACATGCTCGAACACCATCCATCATAAGGGCATCCTAATTTCTGAGATGCGAGAAAATGCGAGGAAAAAAATGTATCTTAAAAACTCTCCATTTTCTAAGTGAGGAACCTAAAGCCGAGAGAGGGAGTGCTGGCCGAACCTTCAGACACCAGAACCAGGAAGAAAACTCGGGCAAACTCGTGGCTCCAAAAGCTGTAGTAGCGAGTCCCCATCTGAGTGTCTTGGATTTTTCCAAAGAGGCACGATCACAACAAGTGAACATAAAGAAAGATGGAGCATGGGGGCCAGGCTGGATCTGGGCCCTACGCAAATGCACGCCTTGAAAGCCCACAACGTCCCGGCCTTTGTTGAAATCTGGGGAGGGGGACGCCTGGCTGAGCGCCCTCTCTGTGGGTGGCACCGTCCAGAATTGTCAGGGATAATGGTAATTTATGTTTTCTTCCACACCTGCTCTCTTGCCTGCTTTAGTCAACTGCTCACACAGCTTTTCTCCAGGGGAAGATGAGGGAGGGGCTGAACAGAGGGAGAGGAAGCTGCTCTTGTTCACTACAGCTCAGCTAAATTGCATTTGCCCTCTTTTGCATAGAGCTATAAAGTGTTATAGAAAATGCAGCATGGATTTTTAATTTTCTCCTTGTCACTGGGTGCTGTAATCACATAATTAACCAAGCGGTAGAGATCGTCATTTATAGCAAATGGGCAAAACAATCACGGAGGTTAGCCGCCCAGGGACCAAAAAGGTTACATCTGCCTCTCAAAAAGGCATGTGTGGACAGACAGCTTCCCCATCCCCGGGCTGTCTGGAAAGCGACACCTAAAGGACACAGCATCAGAGGAAAGGAAGGGCATGGAGTTTGTCCTTCAAGACAAATGAATTGCTCTCGGCTCAGTGGTTTGGAAGGCCCTGAACAGAATGGGGTGGGGTTGGGACCCGGGGGCCAGAGGCCAGCAGCTCCGACCAGGCCCCAGGGCTCCCCTCCATCCCACAGGGGCATGCTCAGGCTCCTCCCTCTGCCCCAAATGCCTTTCCTGCCTCCTTCCTCCAGGTACAGCCCATTGGGGGGCCTTTCCTTCCTTCCATTGCCAACCACCTCCCCTGGGGCCCTAGTTCCTCATTTCTACCACTAGCGTGAGGTCTCTCATAGCCTGTCTTGGAGACAAATAACACCACCAAATATTACACATATACACACAAATATAAAATATATATAAGATATATAATTCTACATATACATGCACTACCACCACCGCCCCCAGGATGTGGGCAGAAACTAACAGAACCACGCTGAGACCTGAAAGGGTCTAGTTTGTCCACCATCGCTGGTAGAGAAGCCCCTCCCTTTATGAGCATGGCAATGGCCAAGATGGTATATGTACCCACTTTCTGGGATCCAAGGATGAGAACCAGAGAAGTGGTGTGACCGACACAGAAAGCTCTCGATCCCACCATCACCTCACGCTAGTTTTGCCACAGCAGCCCCACATGACAGAAGGCGAAGTGAGTGTCAAGCTTCACCTCCTCGACAGAGTGCTCCCTTTTAAAACACAACGCCCGCGGCACACGTAGCATTTTGACGTGTTGCGCTCCAAACCCCAAGGTAAATGACCATATCCTATGTCTTTCTTCCCTAAAACGTGAAGCCCAGGCAGCAGAAAACACATCTCACCTGAGCAGGCACGGAGCTGGTCAACAGCAAGGGAACCCGTATGAAGGAGGCTCTAAATGACATGCTAAGTAGTAAGTGCTTAATGGAGCAGAGACTTGAGACCAGGGGCTATCCATCCTCCTACCCCAGCCTTGGAAACATGTATTATTATTACTATTAATTTTCATTTCACAGATACAAAGAAAGGTTAAATAATTTGCCCAAAGTGTAAGTAGAGGTGCTAGAATTCAACCTTGGGCCCGTCTGAAGCAAAATCCATGCCCTTTCCCTACACTGGGATGCAAAGTACTCAAGTGCTTTCCCTTCCCTACACCCCATGTCTCTAAAGGGCCTCAAATGGTCCTTATGCTTTTGCCCTTCTCTCCATCAAAACCTGCCCTTGGGGCGCTTGGATGGTTCCGTTGGTTAAGCATCCGACTCTTGATTTCGGCTCAGGTCATGATCTTGCAATTGTGAGATGGAGCCCCGCGTTGGGCTCCGTGCAGAGTGTAGAGCCTGCTTGGCTCTCTCTCTCTCTCTCTCTCTCAAAATAAAAATTAAAAAAAAAAAACTTGCTCTCAGGAAAGAGTCTAATTATGTGTCATTTATACCTTAGGCACAAGAGGGCATACAGACAGCCCCGGGAGAAAAGACAAGCCCATTAACTTAAAATTATATGAATCATGATAAGATATTTTTAAGTCTCTTCCCAAAGAGTGTTAGACACTGGAAAGCGATGGAAGGTGTAAGGCCCTATGTATGCCTGCAGCATGCTGAGGAACAAGCGGGGAAGCAGGGGGACACAGGGCAGAGAGGGCCTCCAGGACACCCGAAATGGCCCCTGCCTCAGTGTCCAACCTGAGAATGCATCAGTGGCAGAGTATTTGAATCCTCAGAACCAGCGATAAAAGGTTTCTAAGAGGCATCCGGTAATCTTTCTCGGTCTTCTTAACTTCATGTAAGGGAGGAAATTATCTTTCTCTTTCACTCTTCTAAGTTCTGGACTGGGCCCCCCGGAACAAAAGACAGATTTACAAGAGAGAAGCATAGCTGAGGATTTAATATAAGCCTTACATGAAATGAGAGCCTGCATAAGGAGATGAAGGCCCAAAGAAGTGGGTAAACCTGAGTTTTTTGTTATTGTTGTTTTTGCTAGGTTTGATAAAGAGTGGAGAGCCCTGGAGAAAATGTGATTGGATTAAAGGGTACAAGCCAAGAGTAGTAAACTGGGAGAAACTTAGGAAGAGTGGTTTCTTCAGATTCCTGTCGGCAGCCCTCCATCTTCAGAGATACAGATGCTCCTTTCCTCCTGGTGTAGGGAGGGCGCCTCCTACATGAGGGTCTCATGAGCTGCTTCAGGGAAGGTCAGGAACACCTGCCTGCACCTTTCATTTCTAAAATTCCCCAATTTGAAATATTCAGTATGAAAAGTTCCCACAGTTTGGGGTAGTGTGTCCTGAATCCTTTTCCCGCTACCCTTTCTGATAAACACCCAATCTCACAGCCCCGAACGAGAGGAAACAGGATTTCCCTGTTGAGTATTCCCACTGGCCAAGAAGTTTTAGTGGAGTCCAAATGGTAAGTATAGTTTTGTCTTCCAAGCAGAAATTCTCATCCGATACGAAACATGCCTCTTTATCCCCTCCCAAGTCAGATTTGCCCTATTTGTCCTGAGATACGATTCCCTCCGTCTGGCATCTTTCAACAATCCTACTCTCTGAGGAAGACAGAGTGTGGGGCTCCAAGCACACCATCTTGGTCCATCTTGGGTGAAGGGAGTAGCCTTGTAGAAGTAGAAGCAGGATAGAAAAGTCCCCCGAATTCATGTGTACTTTTGGTGCATAGAGCTCACTGTCCCTAGGTGACTATTAAGCTAAGCAGAGAGAGGTGATGTTCTTCCACAATGTGGAAGCTTTTCCCACCTGGAGAAGCCTGCCCCCCACGAATCTGGTAGATACCACAAAGGCCTACCTAGCCTGAGAACTGGCCACTACCCGGCCTCTAACCACTCCAGCTCTTCAGAGCAAAGACAAAAGCCATTAATGCTGAATGCATCCCCTCGGCATGCCGGGCCCTTTATTTCAGTGATCTTATTTCACCCACAAAGCAGTTCACTTGAAAAGCTATGTTCCCCCATTTCATTCTTTATCATTCATAAATATGCTGACGTTCTAATGCGTATTTACTGGTTTACTTGTGTATAGTCTGCCCTCCACCCACTGGGATACCAATTCCATGAGACACAGGCTGGGGTCCTCTCCCCCACTGTATCCCTGGAAGCCAGAAAGGAGGTCTGTGCTTAATAAATATTTGTGGAATAAGTAAATTTTATAGGTGGGAGACTGAGTTCAGTTCAGTTAAATAACATAGTCAAAGTCAATCAACCACAAGGGAAGGTTTAAGAATTGAATAGACTCCAGGCTTGATCAACTCTAAAGCCATGCATAGTTTTGCTATGATACCATGTGGACTTCCTAAAAAAGGCGGGAAATTCAGCTCCTACGTCTTCTTTGCCCAACGTTCTTTAAAAGGAGCTTAACCCCTTCTGCCAGGGCTGTACGGATGGAAGGGTCACTGCCCGCTGACAGTGGGATCACATTCACTCAGGATGCCCAGAGCTGGAAACATCACCTCTCTTGCTGGCAAGTTCCAGCTCCATATATTGTAACAGTGCAAATCAGAAAAATACGGGGAGCATGACTATGGAGGTCTGTACATGACAAAGCATGGGAACAGCTGGTGGAGAGCTGTGGTTTTCAAAACATGTGGTCCTCAGACCACAGGTCAGGAGGGAACATGTCAGAAATGTGTGTTCCTGGGCCCCGCCCAGGTTCTACTGTATCAGAAACTTCGGGGTGGGGCCCAGCCAACTGTATTTCAAGAAGCCCTCTAAGTGATTCAGAGGTTCGCCGCAATTTGAGCATCTCTTCCATGGTAAGACTGAAGAACGGATGCCAGCATCTGTTAACAGCCATTTCCTCCAGTTGAGACTCCAGTACTAATTAAGGCAAAAAAAAAAGGTTCGTGCAGATAAGGACATCAGCCTGACAAAGGCTAACTTTTCCTTCTCTAAGGCTCCCATTCTCACACCGCACTGAGCCACAGTCCAGAGGCCGGGGAGAAGCGGAATGCGGAAAATTCCAAAGATGCCTTTGACTACCCCGGATTTTAATTTTCCAGGCATGTCTTCCAGGCCAGCTTCATTCAGTAAAGCTCAGAGTCTCCCTAAAAAGAGAAAAGAAAGCTATTATGTGCTCCCTACCCCAGCCTCTTGCCTCAAAATGGTTTTCTTCCCTCCTAGCCCGCTGGCTTTAATTAGGAGGAGTAAAGCAGCGCGCAGGCTGGAGACAGCAGGCAGTCTTAGCACAAAAATGTGTTCAATAAACAGCTTTGGATAATCAGAGGTCACCGTGTCTGCATTCTCTTCCTTCTTTCTGGCTTCTCCTTCCTCATCTTGTTTGTCTTCCCATTTACACCTCATTAGTTATAGGAAACCACGAGCTCAGGGGCCTGTTGCTAGGCACTTAGGAGGGGGTCCATCTTCGCAAGAGGTTGAGGGCTGGGAGGAGGGAAGTTAGAATAAATGAAATCATATTGCATGTGCACAATCAGCTATAATTAGGCACCTTATAAATACCTATTATACAAATGCATTACAGTGACAAAATTAGGCATGTTTAAATGCATTTATACTCTGAGCAACAGAGGGTGATTTTTTGGACCCAAGAGGAGTCTGCTACATTAAAAAGAGCATTTAATGCCTAGTACTAAGTGAAAGAAGCCAATCTGAAAAGGCTACATACTGTATGATTCCAACTCCGTGACTCTCTTTTCTGGAAAAGGCAAAACAATGGAGATAATAAGATCAGTGGCTTTCCATGGAGAGGGGGAAGGGAGGGGTGAATAGGCAGAGCTCGGAGGATATTTTTAGGGCAGTGAACTATTCTATATATTATAATGATGGATATATGCCATTAATACATCTGTCCAAACCCATGAAAGGTACAACACAAAGAGTGAACTCTAAACTATGGACTTTAGGTGATCATAACGTGTCAGTGTCTGTTCATCAATTGTAACAAAGGTATCACTGTGGGTGGAGGTGTTTGTGCATGTGTGAATCAGGGAATCCTGTATTTTTGTTTTTTAAGAGAGACAGAGACAGAGAGAGAGAGAGAGCAAGCAAGCATGAGCAGGGAAGGGACAGAGAGACGGAGACAGAGGACCGGAAGTAGTCTCTGCACTGACGGCAGGGAGCCCAATGTGGGGCTTGAACAAACAAACCATGAGATAATGACCTGACCTGAGCTGAAGCTGGACACTTAACCAACTGAGCCATGCGGGCACTCCAGGAACCCTGTATTTTCTGCTCAGTTCCTCTGCAAACCTAAAACTTCTCAAAAAACAACAACAATAATAAACCTTATTATTTTTTTAAAAAAAGCATTAAACTTGGCCATAAAAGATACAGACTCTAACTTTGTCATGGTCTTGGTCACACACTGGCTGTGCAACCTTTGGCAAACTATGTGGCTTCTCTGGACCTCGGTGACACCATCTATAATATGAGACTGATGATATCTTCTACATAGAAATGTTGCAAAGGTTAAAATGAAGTAATGCGCACAGACACACAGCCAATCTTTGTGTATTCAATAACAAGAGGAAATTAATATGTAGAAGTTGGGGAACAGACTGGGGCTAAGATTCTAGACCGCTGTTCTGAAGCAGACAGGGCTACCCTAAACAGCACCACCTATATGATCACCTGATTTGAGATATAAATGTTTTCCTCTACCACTGAAAAATGTCTGTCCCTCTGGTCCGCTAGCAACCGGAGTCATGACTCCTGGGAGTAGCACATTTGGTTTTTAGGACCAAATTATATTGTACTGTAGACACTTCAAAGGGGGAAAAAAATGAATAACGTCTAACCATTGATTAATGAGTTACATTATCCACTTAAAAGCCAAGTCCTAAGAGAACAGAACACAGAATATGTAAGTTTTGATAAAAGCAGTTGATGAAAAACCTGAAAATATCAAGAAGCTCGAGGCACTACCTGGGAAGGTAGACTTTGGTTTAGAAGGTCAGAATGAGCAGTCAGAGGAGAGTGTTTAAGTCAAGGCACCGAACTAAGAGAGGAAATCAATCAAAAAATAACACAGATATGGAGTCGCTATACTATGTCAGCTGTTGTGCTTAAGTATTTTGAAAATATATCACTGACCAAAACGGGCATTCACAAACGTATGTTCTGGTGAAGGGGCCAGACAAAAACTCAAACGAATAAATAAACATAATAATTCAGTTTATATAGTATATTAAAAGGTAATATATTCTGTAGAGAAAAGAAAATATAAAACACGGGAGGGGAAGTAAAGAGCAGGAAGTCCCGTTTTAAAGAAGATAGCCAGGAAAATGCTCCTGGAGAAGATGAGTTTCGAGGGAAGAGTTGAGGAGTTGAGAAAGTTAGCCCAGCCGGTCTCAACAGAGAGGAGTTTTCCAGGCAAAGGGTACATCTCAAGCAAAGCCCCAGGGTAGCGGCATTCAGGGCTATTCCAGGAATAACGAGACCAGGATTGCTGGAGTGGAGTGAGCAAAAAGAAGAACAGAGTAAAAGAGGTGAGAGAATTTGAGGGGTCAAATGATACAGGGCCTTGGGGTGACTGTAAGGATGTTGGTTTTCCTCTTGAAATAGGGAACTACTGGGGCGCCTGGGTGGCTTAGTCAGTTAAGCGTCCGACTTTCACTTAGGTCATGATCTCACGGTTGGTGGGTTCGAGCCCCACGTCGGGCTCTGTGCTGCCAGCTCAGAGCCTAGAGGCTGTTTCAGTCTGTGACTCCCTCTCTCTCTGACCCTCCCCTGTTCACGCGGTCTCTCTCTCTCTCTCTCCTAGAAAAAAAAAAGAAAAAAAAAAAGAAATAGGGAACTATTGCCAGATGATGAGTCAAAGGAGTTGCGTGATCGGGATTATGTTGTAGATGGATCACCTTGGCTGTTGTGCTAAGAACAGACTCAAGTCTGTGGGCACAAAGCAAGTGAGCTTCCGGAAGGCCTTGCAGTTGAACCCGCCAGGCAAGCATTGATCGTAGTTGAACCAAGGTCACAGCAGTGGAGGCTTGTTGAGTCTCCGATCCTGACTACATGCTGAGCGCAGAACCCCGAGGTTTGCCTGACGCCTGAAGAAGTGGATGTGCAAGCCCTGAGCTACTGGAAGATTAGAACTTCTATCAGTTGAGGTAGGGAAGCCAGCCCTGGGGTAGATTTGAGGGGAGATCAGGAGTTGGGGGAAAGTGGCAAGAGGAGAAGTACTCGCAGCCCACATGTCCCTGGAGCGCAGCCTGGGCATGAGAGGGAATACAGCATTCATCAACGCCGTTGGCCTTCGGGCCACATGGCCACGGTCAGCAGGGATTGTTCATAAGCCCTCCGTTTCTTCAATGCAATGGAATAAACAAATCTAAAGAAACAGACTGAAGGAAACCTTAGTGTATTTGGTCACCCTCCACATGAGCATTCTCCCATCCCATGTCCGCCCCAACCACCTCGGCCACCACACCACGAGGAAAGCCGAGTCCCCGGGAGTCACTTTCCAGGGGATTATGAATTATTTTGTCAATCCCTCTAGGAAGCAGAGCTAGTTCTCTCCTAAAGAGTCTTGTATCCACCTCCCCTACTTACTTACCCCCTCAAAACATGTTCACAGGAGAAGATCTATCAGATAAACCAATTTGCAGTCGAAGGCACATGATTTTTTTAAAAAAGAAACCAGAGGCACCTGCGTGGCTCAGTCGGCTGAGCATCCTGCTTCAGCTCAGGTCATGATCTCATGGTTGGTGAGTTCCAGCCCCACATGGGGCTCACTACTGTCAGCACAGAGCCTGCTTCAGATCCTCTGCCCCTCTCTCTCTCTCTCTGCCCCTCCCCTGCTCATGCTCCCTCTCTCTCTCTCAAAAATAAACAAAAACTTTTTTTTTTTTTTAAGTAAACACCCTTATATGCCAAGGGAGAAAGTTGTGAAATATCAGCCATCAGATTAAGAGAATTTAAGGGTCAGGGGTCTTGGACTCACATTACTGTGTAGATAACCTCCTTAGACAACAGTAGGGTCACAGCCACAACTCAAAGCACCTTCCTTGACTCTTCCGGTCCCACTCATCCCAAAAGGAGGAAATAAGGTCATCTGGGGGTAAACACTCTCATGCCTGCCCATGTGTTCTTCCTTTCCTGTGGAACATCCTTCCCTCTGTTCTGTGACTCAGAGCAAATAAATACAGAGCAAACAAGCCTCAATCTCCCAGCCCTTCCCAACAGGTATGATGCCAGTGTGCAAGCATGCATGCACGTGTGTGTGTGTGTGTGTGCATGTGGGTGTTGCCTGCACATCAGCTTGCGGAAATCTTAAACTCTCTGGTGCCTGAGGGGTCTGCTCAGCAATGCAAGTGCAGGTGAAGCAAGAAGGGAGCCCTCTTGCTGAGCCGGCAGGGTCCCCGCCAGGGGTCTCACAGGTACCAGTCACTCACTCNTGTGCGCATGTGGGTGTTGCCTGCACATCAGCTTGCAGAAATCTTAAACTCTCTGGTGCCTGAGGGGTCTGCTCAGCAATGCAAGTGCAGGTGAAGCAAGAAGGGAGCCCTCTTGCTGAGCCGGCAGGGTCCCCGCCAGGGGTCTCACAGGTACCAGTCACTCACTCAGCATGAAGCTGACAGCCACCTCCAGCAACAATTACAGCTGCTCCACATTTTTTGGAGGCTGTAACGTTAAATCAATCAATCAGGGGTGCCACTCACAGCAGCTCGGGCTGCCGACTCACTTCAGGGATGCAAAGGGAAGCGATCACCCCCAAAGCTCCCTCTCCTCGCAGTTTCATTAGAGTCCAGTCCACTCGGTGAAGCCATTATGCATCAGTCCCTAGCAAAGTTCTCCCTCCCTCTGCGGCTTCATGCTGCGCTTGGCAAATCAGTTACTTCCAGACAAGCCACAAACACTCAGAAACGCATCCCTGCAGAAATATGCTGCCTGGGAAGGGCGTGTCCCCCAGCAGACACACAGAAAGACGCGCTCACCCGGGTACTGGATCACCGGTGGCCATACCACCTTCCTGCCCAGGTCACAGGGGTTAGACCCAAAAGGAAATGTCAGGAAATCCCATGTCAGAAGAGAAAAAAAAAAAAAAAGGATCACCAATGCCCCTTTTTGCAAGCATGCTGGCCACAATAAAAGGACAATGATTTTATTGGGTTTTGATTGAATAAGAAAAGAAACAGGCAAACTGCAACAGTCCAATGTGCCACTTTTTCAGGCTGCTCTGCTATCTACTAGGTGACTTTCATTTTAGCCCCCACCTTTTCCATGTCTTCTTCACTCTTGAGTTTTCTCCTTCCAACCTCTTAATTTCCCATTCTCACTCACCCGACAGTCCATTCCACCAATCTGACACACCCACACTCAAAACAAGTTCAACATCCTTCTGGAAGAGACCAGACTCCCAGACCTTGTAAAATCCTCTTGATTCATTCCATGGAGCCACTGGGGGTATGTAATAAAAATGAATGATACGACGCGCCTGGGTGACTCAGTTGGATGAGTGATCAACTCTTGATTTTGGCTCAGGTCATAATCTCACAGTTCCTGAGTTTGAGCCTTGTGCCAGGCTCTGTGCTGAAGCCCACTTGGGATTCTCCCTCTCTCCCTGCCCCTCCCCTGCTTGCACTCTCTCTCAAAACAAACAAACTTAAAAAAAAAAAAGACAATTTAAAAAAATTAACAATAAAAAGAGGGAAATTTAGAATTTTAGTAACTGATATAAAAAAAAAAAATGCAGGAGGTGCCTGGGTGGCTTAGTCGGTTGAGCATCTGACTTCAGCTCAGGTCATAGTCTGACGTTCGTGAGTTCGAGCCCCACATTGGGCTCTGTGCTAACAAACAGCTCAAAGCCTGGAGCCTGCTTCAGATTCTGTATCTCCCTCTCTCTCTACCCCTCCCCTGATCATACTCTGCCTTTGTCTCTTAAAAATAACTAAATGTTAAAAAATAAATAAATAAAAAAGAATGCATAGCCAGACAGAGGTCAGACACAAAGACACAAAGCTATGGAAACTCCACACAAACAGACCGTATGCACACATTTATGCCTCAAAATAAAAAACTCACTCCATGCAGTAAGCCCCACCCCATGCCTGACAAGAGGCAAATGGCATGTTCCGGATTCCAGCTTCCGTATTTAATTTGTTAACATGCAAGACACCAGAGGCACCGCTTTGAACCACAGACATCAATATGATTTAAACGGCTGCCACTTAATGTGGTGAGGAGGAATCAATTGTGTCCTGAAATCAGAAGACAAGGAGGAGCATCATCCTGTCGGTTTCCCGGGAAATAATGAGTGCTATTAATAGTTGTTAACATGAATCAACGAATCACTCCTTTGTCAGCGGCTGTGACTGGGCCCCAGAGTCAATCAGCGATGAGGAAGAAAACTGAAGACTCAGGAAAAGTTGGGGGAGGGGGGGACGGGCACAGGCTCCTCCCACCCTGGGCCAGTCCCTGTAAGCTCAGTAGAATCCCAGATAGCAAAGGGGTCCCAAAGGCAGATGCACACCAGTTAGAGACAGAAATGTCAACCAGAAAGCCCACATGTGACCTCGTAACAGGAAGAAAGGGACATCAAGAGCAGGCCCCCTCTCCCCTAAAAACCAAGAATTTAAAGCAGCTAATATGCTAATGAGAGGGTCTGTGAGGCCGGGTTGAGCAACAATAACAAGGTGTTTGGAAAAGGCTGCCGTGATGAGGGTATGCCTCACCCCCACCGAGGTACATCACTGTACAGGTATGTGTTCTTCTCCCACTTCTCGGTTTAAAATATACTCACATGAACCATTTTCCATCATACACGCAAAAGGATAAATAGCCTTAATAATTAGAAAGCTTAGAAGTTCCTGCAACTCAAAAAGAATAAGCAAGAGATCTCACTGACATTTCCTGATAGTTATGGGACACGTTACGACATGCCAGTCACACACTAAAAACTTTATCTAAATTGTCTCCTTTAACTCTCTCAGAAACTTCAAGAGGCAAATAATGTCATGCCCATTTGACAGGTGGAAAAACTGAGGCTCGGAGTATTTCAGTAACTTGCTCGAGATCACAACATTAGCCGACGGTGAAAGACTGAGTCAGACCCAAGTCTGTCTGTTGAAAGTCTACACATTTACACCAGGCCATGCCAATTTCTCACAGGCAGCCCACAAAAGGAGAAATACTAGTGACCAATAAACATTAAAAACATATATTCAATTGTGATAGTAACCAAAAAGTCAAAACCAAAAGAATGACGACACTATTTAATTTTTTGGCTTATCAGGTAGACAAAGATTGAGAAGATTAACAAAGCCTAGTGTTAACAAGCTTATGGAAACACTGAGTTGCTTATGCGGTATAATCGAGAATTTAAGTTATAAGACCATTCTGGGGGCACTTGGGTGGCTCAGTTGGTTCAGCGCCAGACTTTGGCTCAGGTCATCATCTCCTGGTTCATGAATTTGAGCCCCGCACTGGGCTCTGTGCTGACAGCTCAGAGCCTGGAGCCTGCTTTGGATTCTGTGTCTCCCTCTCTCTCTGCCCCTCCCCTGCTAGCACTCTGTCTCTCTCTCTCTCTCTAAAATAAATAAACCGTAAAAATTTTTTAAAAAACATCCTGGAGGGCAGTTTTCTTAAAAAATATAAAAATTTAATTTATGTATACTCTTTGAAAATATCTAGTCCTAGGAATTACCTTTATGGAATATTCAAATGAATCAGATAAGATAAAAAGGCATTAATCACTGCATCATTTTGAAGAGCTACAATATTGTAAACAACGTAAGTGTCCATTTATAAGAATTGCTTAAGTAAATTATGAAACATCCATACAAAAGAAAATTACTCAGTCAACGTAAAATGATAGTGTTGATCTATATTTACTGACACAAAGATGTCTATGAAAAATTGTCCAGTCAAAAAAGCAATTACAGAAACATATAAAAAGATATAAATATTATCATATATACATGCAAAGCAGATTTTCTGGAAGGATGTTTGTGGAAATGATGTTAGTGCTGATTTTTAGGTTATGGAATTTATGGGAGCTTTTACTTTCTTCTGTGTACTTGTATGGATTATTTGAGTCTCTTTGAATAAGATATATTGTTTTTACACAATAAGGTTATCACCAAAAGAAAAAAAATAACTTCCACATCTTCTATTTTCTAATTTAACTTTGCATAGAATAGCTGTGGACGGGGGAACATTTTAAGATGATGAAACATAATGGAGAGAATGTGGGCTTTCTAACATGACCTCAGGTGCAATCTCAGCTTTAACTAGCTTTGTGACTATATTAGCTTTCTATTGCTGTCATGACAAATTATCACAAACTTAGCAGCGTAAACAAACACAAGTTTATTATCTTACAGTTCTGTAGGTCATACCTACAGACTCACGGGGGTAAAATGAAGGCGTTGGCAAGGCTGTGCTCCTCCCCGGAAGCTGTAGGGGAGGATCCATCTCCTTGCTCATTCCAGGTGTAGGCAGATTTCAGTTCCTGTGCTTGTAGGATGCAGATCCCTGTTTTCTTGCTGACCGTGGCTAAGGGCTGTTAACAGTTTCCAGAAGCCACTACATTTCCTAACTCCTGGTTCCTTTCCCCATCTTCAAAGCCGTCAAGATGGAGTTAAGTCCTCGTTCATACCTGACCCTGCTGGGAGCCGCACGGGCCTCTCTGATGGCAGTCACAGCAAGAAAATGGCAGTGTTTGCACAGCTCCTGCTGTGAGAAACGAAAACTGGTATCTCCTTCTGCTATCACTGGCTCATGTTGGAAATGAGCCTGCTGGTATTGACCAGGCCTCACAATATTCCAGATCAGACCCATATTCCGAACACAGATACCACATAAGGAAGGCATATTCCTGCCTTTACAAAAGAGATTTTAGATGAGAGCTCTATGGGTGACTGTCAAAAGCTCTTCCTATGGGCCTTGCGTATCAAAGACAATTGAGCCCGGCCCCAAGACAAAGAGCCTAATTTAGAGTTTAGGAACAAGGAGGGGTAGAACTTAACACTTATAGCTTCTTCTAACTGGTGATATATGGCAGTCCCTTCCCCAAGGCATACCTTCTGCAAACACCCTCCCTTACAGGTGGCTGGGATGAGGATAGAAAAGAGTAGCTAACACATAACCCAAAAGCAAAAGGCTAACACATTTAGGGCCCCCGTGGTGTTCACACATTTAGCATCAAATAGGTTTCCACAAACTAACCAGTTCAAAAACATTCATCCTCTTGAGAGCCAAACAGAATAATTCCTAGCCTAACTATTTACGACTTAACATATATATGTCATCCTATTTTTTCATTAAGAACATCCTGTTATTTCCTTAGTTGTACAATTCAACTTCACTATGATTGAGGTAATTCACAAAAGGCTTCCCATTGTAAAAATTCCTTTTTCTGATCTCATTTGTTCTTGAACCTTTAAATAAAGACACCAAAACCGACAGGGCAGAGATGCCTGCCTGGTGATCAGAAAGAATCTCGGGGCTCTCTCACTCTCTCTCTCGCCGACACCGTCCATCCTTCAGAGACCCCTGGACCTGTCGGAGCCGGCCTCCGACATGACCCACCTTCTGTTTCCGTCTTCTACGTTAAGGATTCATGTGGTGAGACTGGGCCCACTCAAAGAATCCAGAATCCTCCTCCTTTTGAACACATTTGATTCTGGGGCGCCTGGGTGGCTTAGTCGGTTAAGCGTCCGACTTTCGCTTAGGTCATGATCTCGCGGTTCATGGGTTCGAGCCCCGCGTCGGGCTCTGTGCTGACTGCCAGCTCAGAGCCTGGAGCCTATTTCAGAGTCTGTGTCTCCCTCTCTCTCTGACCCTCCCCTGCTCACGCTGTCTCTCTCTCTCTCTCTCTCTCTCCTAGAAATAACATACTAAAAAAAAAAAATGAACACATTTGATTTTGAATAGATCGCTTTATACGGCAAATTCCCTTGTGCCGTATAAAGTGATCTATTCACAACTTCCAAAGATTAGAGCATGCACATCTTTAAAGAGTCACTATTCTGCCGAGTATAGTGACTTTGGCAAACTACCTAAGTAACTAATTTTCAACTCTAAAAGGGGTCTTGAATTGCTACTTTTTAATTTTCTTTGGTTATTGTTGCATTTTTACCTTCCCATTCTAAGGGGTGAGGGGTGAGGCCACCCTCATCTCGGATGGGGGGGGGAATTTATGATGACTGAAGACAGCTTTACTCTTAGGCTTTTGTTTTTCCTAACCTAACCTGGTGGGATTGTTAAGAGAATGCAGAACGTGAAAGGGGGTGGGTGGATGGTCTGGCACAAAGACAGGGCCCTAAGCACCTCTGAACCCACTGCTGACAAAAGATGGCTTTAAAATCCCATGGTGCACCAGGGTGGCTCAGTCAGTTAAGCATCCAACCCTTGATTTCAGCTCGGGTCATGATCTCATGGTTCATGCGATTGGGCCCCAAGGTGGGCTCTGCGCTGACATCACTCTCGTTCTCTCTCAAAATAAGTAAGTGAACAGAAAAAAAATAAAATCCCATGTGGCCTTGAGCGGTGAGCAAATGAGTTATGGTGAGCATGGACAAGAAACCATAGGGCTCTGTCCAAAGTTTCAGTTGAGGCTAAGACCCTTAAGACCTTGGATTGACCCAAGAAAGGGGCTGGTAAAAGCACCCCAATAATGACAGACTGAATTTCCCACCACTCCAATGGGACGGTGGTACATGCAATCACATTGATTTGGTTTAGAGAAAATAATATGACATCTTTGACACCCCTGTCTGTGACATAACAAACATATTTACTACGTGGGAATAATAGTATCTACCATGCGGGAATTTGAGCAGGATGAATATGTGTAAGGCACCTAGTACATAATAAATAGGTCATAAAAATTGTTACTGAGATAGGATATGACACTGAAGATGGGTCAAAACATACAACAAGCATTATTGTCCGTCAGGAACTATAAATGAATGAATGAATGAATGAATGAATGACACAAGTACTTTTGGTACCTTGAGCCACACCCCAAAGGCTAGCAAAAGATTCATCACATACTATTCAGTATAAAATACTCCTAAAACACTGAAAAGATGGACAAATCATCCTATGTAGAAATTCTGGAGTCATCTATTTACCTTTCTTCCTTCTCATCCTCTGCATCCAACTGGCCACCGTCTACATCTTGTCATTCCAACCTACAAACACCTGTAGCACCTCCCCCTGCCTCTCATCCCCACTGCCAACAACTTGGCTCCGGCCCCCATCTTCTCTCTCCATGATTATGTATGACAAGAGCTTCCTAGTGGGTCGCTTTGTCTCCGACCTCAGCACCCACCGACCTATCCTTCACTTTCCTGTTTAATATTCTTCAGGGAGTTCCCTTTGGCTTCCATCTTGCCCCATCTTTCATTGCTCCAAGACGTTCACTCTCGCCTCCCTCACTGACTTTGCACAGGCTGATACTTCTTTCTGGGATCACTTCCCCTTTCCCTTCTTTCCCTACTCACACTTCAAGAGACAAATCAAGTATCACCTCCTTTGTTAGCCCACCCCACCGTCACCTCCAGCTTCCTTGGTCGTCAGGACAGAACACAATGCCCTTTCCCCAGGGTCTTATTGCTGTTTATGTATATTTCCCCCCATAAGCCAGGAACTCCATGAATGCAGGCACTGCGTGTTGGTCAATTTTGAATCCTCAGCATCAATCCATTGTCTACGATATAAGAGGTACTCTCAAGCATTTCGCTAAACAGGAACCAGGGAAGGTGCTGTTAAGTTGTGAGGTTTTGGCAGCTGTGATGAGATGGGGACAAATACTGTTTTTATCTTCATCTCTCCCTCATACGCCAAAACAACGAAAGGGCACTTTTGAAAATGAAATGGCAGTCAGTGAGTAAATCAAAATAAGGAGATAGTGAGCTGGCAGAATTCAACTCAACAAGCATTCCCTAAGCGCCTGTACCCCACCAGGCACCGTCCTGTGGACTGGCGGGGGTATATGGTTCCTAACTTCAAATACCTCACAGTCCCTCAAAAGACTCAGGCACATAAACCACACGAGATGGTACAGGGGATAGAGTGGGCAGAGAGCTATGTTCAGTAGCTGTTTAAAAGGCAAGGAAGGTACCACCCCACACCCATTAGGATGGCTCTTATCAAAACAACTATTGGTGAGAAGGCAGAATTCTCATGCATTGCCGGTAGGAATGTAAGAGGCACAGCCACGGTGGAAAGCCATTCAGTGGCCCTTCAAATAGTTTAACATAGATTCATCACATTGAAAGTAGGGACTGAAACAAATATTGTACACCAGTACCCATAGCAATATTATGCATAAGAGCGAAGAGATAGAAAGGAACCAAGTCTCCATCGACAGATGAATGGATAAACACAAGTATGATACACACACACACACACACACACACACACACAAACACACACAGGAATACTATTCAACCTTATAAAGGAACGAAATTCTGATATATGCTACAACATAGATGAACCATGATGTAATGCTAAGCAAAACAAGCCAGACACAAAAGGACCAAAATTATATGATTTCACACACATGAGGTACTCAGGATGGGCAAATTCATAAAGATGGAAAGAATAATGGGGGTTACCAGGAGCTTCAGGGAGCAGGGGAAAGGGAAGTTCAGTATTTACTAGACGCAGAAGTTCTGTAGGTAATGATGAAAAAGTTCTGAAGAGGAATAGTTGCACAACAGTGTGAATGCGCTTAATGCTGCTGAACTTACTTAAAAATGGTTAAGGTGGTCGATTTTACGTCATAGGCACTTTACCACAATGAAGCAGTGGAGGAAAATTTTCAGTCTACAAGAATGACATTTAGGAGAGCACTGATAACAAAAGTTGCCGAGAAGTCGTGATGTGTGAACTGGGCACCGAAGGGTGAATAGGAGTTCAACATGAGTCAGAAGTCTGACTTTCAGTGCTGGAGATGCCATTAACTTTTATGTGGTTTTCTTTCCTCAACAATAAAAGTAAGAAAAGATCTACTATCCACCTCTGGTGAGGATCTCATGAGACAGTATGTCTGAAATGGTCTTATAAGCCCCAGAACGATTCTCTGCTATAAATCCACTGATAACAAGGGATAGGAAGTATAATCATGGCAGGCAGGACCTTTACGTTTACATTGTATCAGTAGTGGCCTGCCTGGGCTGTTTCCTAAAGTCTAAACATGACGTCCAATGCAGGACGAAGTTAAGAAAGATGTAAAGATGGAAAAGAACCAAAGGTTAAAGGGCAAGGCTTTGAAAGCATGGCATTTTAATATATGAATATTACTCAGCCATTAAAATTGAGAAACAGGAAGACAGAAAGAAGAAACATGAGAAAGCTTTTAGAATTCTGCTGCCTTCACCTAATATGTTATAAACTGCAACTCTGATTTATAACAGTGTGAATATACAGGTACGAGAACAAGAACTGGA
The DNA here is from genome assembly GCF_008692635.1 of Crocuta crocuta. Lineage (NCBI taxonomy): Eukaryota > Metazoa > Chordata > Mammalia > Carnivora > Hyaenidae > Crocuta > Crocuta crocuta. The sequence goes on from NW_027527441.1 coordinate 2,184,282, forward strand.
AGTCAGTATGCCAACGGAAGGTAGTCGCTGAGCAGGGGTGGGGGTGGGGGTGGGGCTATGAGTCACATCGACCTATTCTTTTCATTTTATTTCATGTTGTTTTATTGTTTGCGAGATAACAAATAAGAACAAGAGAAAAAGCATCGTGTTCCCTTTTTAAATGTTTATCACCTGGTTTCTTTGCAGAGTACGCACCCCCATTCTTGCCCCCACCAGTTTCCAAGAAGCTCCGAAGCCCTGTCCCTTTAAGCCCCGGGGGCCTAGAGGACGGCATTTGCTTCTAGCAATGACAGAAGCTTGCAGAGAATAACCGGTAGATGCTCCAAGGCCCCTTCAGGGTAAAGAGCTGCCTCCTTCTATAGATTTGTGACTCCGGACTCCAGGGGACACCGAGGGCACCAGGGCACCGGAAGAGCTATCAAAATGTGTCTGGCCTTGGGCTCTGATTCAAAGGCCACAGCTTCTGAGGCTCTCACCCTTCCCATTCTGAAAGGGAAGGTACCGACTCTGGACGCTTGCAGCCCCGCTTCTGATGTGCTCGGATGCAGGCTGGATTCATGCAAGGACCTTATTTCTCAGGACAGGGCTCCCTCCACAGCCTAAGTCAGGAGCGGGCCATAAACTATTTCAGCTGCTAAGCTCATAACTAGATCAAGCAGAGAAACTGGGAATGGCAGGTTGATTTTATGCCCTTGCACTATCTCTCCAGTCTATCAACCTGCAGAACCAACAAGTATTAGCACCCTTGACATACATCAGGAGCCGTAGCCTATAAACAGGAGACACGGAATCGGAGAGACATCTCAATTTCACTCTGCAGGTAGAAGGCCACTCTCCCTGAGAGAGGAAAGTTAACCCTGTAGCCACACGGACTGGTCCCGTATTTAGCTGAAGGGTTACATTCTTCCAGTATCGTGGCCTTGGTTCCCAAAACTGTACAGGTCGCTGAGCCACAGGGGTGCTCGGCTAGGCAGGAGAGGGGAGCTGACCTTCAGCATGTGGCGCATGTGCCCAGTCGTGTCCCTGGCCTGGGGACAGCTGGACAGAAGGCGGCACGCCTTTCTCACAAACACACGGCCTACTCCCAAGCCACACTGCCCAGGAGCAGTTGGAGGGGCGAGATTTTTTTTTTCCTAATTCACACCAAGCACCAAATGTGCCCACAGTGTCCCTACCTGAGCAAACAGAGAAAGCCATCCTGCAGGTGACTGTGTGTCCCATCTGTGGAAAGCACAGAAATCAGCCAGAAAACTGTATGCCACCTGTCCAGGTAGAAAAGCCTACCATTTCATTTTTATTCTCTTGCAAAAGGTGTTTAGAAGCCGACAAACTACCCTAGGCTTCACGTAGCCAGATTTTCCTTTAAGGTCCCACAGTCAACAGATTTTTTTTTTTAATGTCTACTCATTTCTCAGAAAGAATTAGTAAATGGGGAAGGGGCAGAGAGAGAGAGAGAGAGACCAAGAATCCCAAGCAGGCTCTGTGCTGTCAGTGCAGAGCCCGACTGGGGGCTAGAACTCATGAACTGTGAGATCGTGACCTGAGCTGAAATCAAGAGTTGAACGCTTAATATGGAGCCACACAGGCGCCCCTCAATGTATCTCCCCTTTACAAGACATTCAGTTGTTGCTCTTACGGTTTCCACAGTGACTGATGCCTAACAAATGGCAGCCCCTACTTCCTTCTCCCTGACCCTTTCTGATCCTTCTTCCTCCGCCACCTCTCTTGAAGCTTCATCTTCCTTACCTAGCCCCTTCCTCCATCCCTGGTGACCCTTTGAGGATGTCATGATGGGTTCAAACCAGGCTCTCTGTCTGATTTCCCAATTTCGAATTCTTAGTCTTCACTGATGCAATTTTTTCTTTTGAGAGAAAATGAGGCCACTGAGGCTAGAAATATTAAGTGACTGACCCAAAATTACACAAATGTTTGCTGTGAAAATAGGAGTACGGTCCTTGCAATCTGCCCCTCCCCGGAACCTGCATTTACCCATCTACCAAAGAGAGACCATGCTCACGGAGAGAGAAATTGTCCCAGATATCCTCAAGACAGGCAATAGCCAACAGACTGATAATGAAGGTGTGCCAGGATAGAGCCATTGAAGATGGGTGTAAGAGTTCACTGGCTGGGTTCAAATCCCTCCTCTGTCATTTTTGAGCTTTGTTACATTGGGTAAATACTTCAGTTTACTGATCTGTAAAATGGAAATGATCACAGCCTGACCCCACCGCATGGAGGCAAGGATTAAATGAGACAGCCTATGGAAGAAGTACTTAACACAGTACTTACACATAACTTAAAAGAGGTCCTTCTAGGGGTGCCTGGGTGGCTCAGTCAGTTGAGTGCCCAACTCTTGATTTCGGTCCGGGTCATGATCCCAGGGTCGATGCTCAGCATGGAACCTGCTTGGGATTCTCTCTCTCTCCCTCTACCTCTCCCCTGCTCATGCACACATGAGATCTCGCTCAAAAATAAATTTTTAAAAATATATACTTTTATTTGTTTAAAAAGGTCCTTCTGCCTTCAACTAATAACCTCCCAAGACCTATCTATTTTATGCACATGCCATTCCCAGGTGGGTTATGCTAATGTGAGAGTCTAGATTTTGTCTGATGTTCAGGACTATTGATATCATGCAAAATATTCACAAATGCTCCAGGAGGAAAACATGCACTGGGTAGAGCCAATAAATATAAAAACTGCCTAGTCAAGTTCATTTTAAAACCACATGGTAATTCCCTAGTAATTCTGGGCTAATTGCATATTAATTACCATCTTGTTACGGCATCAATGAGCCCTACATCTGATGTAGAAACCTGCAGCAGACATGAAAGGACTTTCTTTGCGGCAGGAAATGAACCCTGATCACTCCATATTACCAGGGCTTTTCAAAAAAAACCTTCTAGATGACTGCTTCTTTAAAGAGTTCAGTAATAATCCAAAGTATCCTCCAACTAAAGTTTCCTCTACTATATGTACATAAAGAGTACCCAGTAACATCTACCACCAGAGACTGACGCTCCCCCTAAATCCACCAGATCAAAGTCTTTCAAGAGGGCAAGCCCCAGCCTACTGATCTCTTCTGCGGTGATGGTTCAATTGGCTACAAGAGTCTAGGGATGTTCCAAAGGTCCTTGCCCCCACCTTCTTGCCAGACCTTTAGAAGCTGACTTGTCCATGTTTCTGGCATTGAAATATGATCCCCCAAAATAAGTCATAGGAGACCAGCTGAATTTCTTGGTAGAGGAATTATGTATAACAAGACGGTTGGCAAGGTTATATCACTCCATGAAAGCTGTAATTTCTCTGCAATTGATTTCCTAAAGATAACTCACTGTTTGCGTGCAGTGAAAGCTAATTTAACAAGAAAGATGAGTCTCTTCAGAACACCTTGATTGGCAATTGTGATAAATTCCTATAATTACTATTGACTCAGAGGCGGATTCTCATTTGTTAAGATGTTGCTGCAACATCAGGCTGTTCCCATCTTTACAAAAGAAACTTGAGGGGCCAACCCGGGTACAGGTATTTCAGAGAGTCCTTGAAGACCCCACGGAATCTCAGAGAGACCTCTACAGCCTCCTTGGTGTGTCCATGTTGACTAGAAATTCCCATAGGAACCACAGCTCTCAGGGCCAGGGAGCCAGTCTCATGCTCCTAACAAAGAAACCAAGTTGGATCTGGATCAGTAATTTCACAGGGGTGGTAACAAAATCCTACTATTAATGTGAAAAAATGAATAATATTAAAAGTCCCACATTAAGAAATTGGTTAGGAGCACCTAGGTGGCTCAGCTGGTTAAGTGTCCAACTCTTGGATTCAGCTCGGTTCATAATCTCACCGTTCGTCAGTTCAAGCTCCATATTGGGCTCAGCACTAACAGCACAGTCTGCTGGGATTCTCTCTCTCCCTCTCTCTCTGTCCCTTCCCCACTCTCTCTCTCAAAATGAATAAACTTTTTTTAAAAAAGGAAATTGGTTAAATCAATTAGTACCAATCCAATGATAAAATATTATGCAGCCTAAGTGTCCATCAACTGATGAATAGATCAAGAAGATGTGGTTTATCTATACAATGGAATACCACATGGCAATGACAAAGAATGAAATCTGGCCAATTTTAGCAACATGCATGGAACTCGAGGGTGTTATGCTGAGCAAAATAAGTCAGGCAGAGAAGGACAGATACCATAAATTTGCACATATGGGTGGATTAGGAGAAAATTAACGGAGAACCATGGGGGAGGAGAAGGGGAAAAATAGTTGGGGAGAGGGAGGGAGGCAAACCATGAGAGACTCTTGAATACTGAGAACAAACTGAGGGCTGATGGGGGTGGGGGAGGAGAGAAGGGGGATGATGGGCATGGAGGAGGGCATCTGTTGGGATGAGCACTGGGTGTTATATGGAAACCAACTTGACAATAAACTATGAAAGAAAAAAAAGGAAATTGGTTAAATCAATTAGTACAAATCTAGTGATAAAATATTATGCAGCCATTACATGATTTTATGGAAAGTTAAAGACAAGAAAATGACTGTAATATGGTTTTAAGTCTAAAAGGTAAGATATAAAATTATATGTACAGTTTGGGTTCAGCTATGTAAGCAATATGCACTAAAAAAAACAGGAAGGAGGGGTGCCTGGGTGGCTCAGTCAGTTAGGCATCCGACTTCAGCTCAGGTCATGATCTTGCCATTCATGGGTTTGAGCCCCGTGTCAGGCTCTGTGCCGACAGCTCAGAGCCTGGAGCCTGCTTTGGCTTCTGTGTCTTCCTCGCTCTCTTTGCTCTGTCACTGTCTCTCAAAAATAAATAAACATTTAAAAAAAATTTTTTTAACAGGAAGGAGGGGTTCCTGGGTGGTTCAATCAGTTAAGTGTCCAAGTCTTGATTTCGGTTCAGGTCATGATCNCTAAAATATTAACAGTGATAGGTGCCAGATCTCTAGGTGGTGGGATCAACAAAACAACAATGAAAGGAAAAGAGAAAGAAATTCTACTCTGTAAAAAGTCCATAACCTATAATAAGGGGTTATCCCTGATGCCAGCTTGGGTTGGCTTAAGAGAGTCAAACTGCAGGTATATCTAATTCCCAAGTGAAAAACTGCTCTTTGCTGTTTGGGAATATTGTCCAGGACCATCTCAACTCTCACCATCAGTTGTCAGCACCATAAATTTATTGTTTGTGTTTCTATGTAACACATACAAATAAGGAACAAGAAGTACTCCTTGTCTTCTAGGATTTTATAAGCTAGGATAGCCTATTCAGACATAAAGCATAGATTTTCTATATAATTTGCCATGTAAATGTAAGAGACTATGAGCATTGATTATAATTTTATAATTATCATCACTGGGGCATCTGGGTGGCTCAGTCCTTTCAGGGTCCAACTCTTGACTTCAGCTCAGGTCACTGCCTCACAGTTCCCGGGATCAAGCCCTATACTGGGCTCTATACTGACAGCACAGAATCCCAGCTGCCTGGGATTCTCTTTCTCCTTCTCTGTCTGCCCCTCTCCCGCTGGTACACTCACTCGTGCTCACTTGCTTTCTCTCTCTCTCTCTCAAAAAAAATAAATAAATATTTTTAAAAATTTACGTACCATCATTGATACTCCTGAGTTCTCTTTTGTCATTAACAAATTCAATCTATTTAATAATTCGAGGAGACACAAAGGATTATTATCTTCACAAAGATGATAAAACTTGCTCAGAGATCTATAGTGATCTGCATGAGGTCACAAAACAAAATAATTATTTAAATGCAAGTCTTCAGTCTCAAAGTCTAAAACTCTTCCTACTGCACCATATTTATGGTAAAAAAATGAAGGATACTTAATAAATTAGAAACTGTTTACTAAATGCCCATACTGCCCAAAGCAAACTATAGGTTCAATGCAATCTCTATCAAAATCCCAGTGGGGCATTTTTTTTTTTTTTTTTTTTTTTTTTTTTTTAGAAATAGGACAATCCTAAAATGCACAAGAAATCTCAAGGGACCCTGAATACCAAAATGGTCTTCAAAAAGAATTAAATTGGAGGCTTCACATTTCCTGATTTCAAAGCCTACTACAAAGCTACAGTAATTAAGATGAAAATGGCATAGGTATAAAGACAGACATATATACCAGTGCAATAGCACAGAGAACCCAAAGATAAACCCTTGCATATATGGCCAAATGGTTTTCAACAAGAGTGCCAGGTCTAGATGATGGAAAAAGAACAATCTCTTCAACAAATAGCCCTCGGAAAACTAGATATGCGCATGCAAATGAATGAAGTTTGGACGCTTACCTTAATTAATTCAAAATGGATTACAGATATAAACACAAGCCCTAAAACTATAAAACAAAATGAAAGCATTCGGGAGAAACTTCAAGACACTAAATTTGCCCATGGTTTCTTGGACAAGATACCAAAAGCCCAGGCAACAAAAGCTAAAAGAGAAAAACGGGATTACATGAAATTTAAACATCTGCACAGCAAAAGAAACAATCAACAGAGCAAGAAGGCAACCTAGGAATGAAAGGAGATATTTGCCAATCATATATCTGATGGGGCTAATATCCAGAATATATAAGGAACTTCACAACTCAACTACAAAACAAAACAAAACAACAACAACAAAAAAGTAGCCCAATTAAAAATGGGCAAAGGACTTGAACAGACAACTCTCCAGAGAAGAATGGTTAACATACATATGAAAAAACGTTCAAGATCACTAACCATAAGAGAAATACAAATGAACAGAAAATAACACGTGTTGACAAGGATGCAGAACAACTGAAAACCTTGGGCGTTATTGGTGGGAATGTAAATTGGCACAGCCTATATGGAAAATAGCATGGAGATTCCTCAAAAAATAAAATTAAATTATCAGATGATCCGGCAATCCCACCTCAGGGTATATATCCAAAAATACTCAAAGTAGGATCTCAAAGAGATATCTACACACCCATGCACATCTCAGCATTGTTCACAGTAGGCGAGAGATGGAGGCAACCCAAATGAATAGATGAGTGATTGGTGGAAAAGTAGTATATACATATGATGGAATAGTATGCAGCTTTTAAAAAGTAGGGAAGCCTGTTGCAGGTTACAATATAAGCCAGTCACAATAGTACAAACACTGTCTGATTCCACTCTTATGAAGCACATAAGTAGACAGAATCATAGAAATAGAACTAGAAAAGTAGTTGCCTAAGGCTCGGGCAGGGTAGAGGACAGAATTAGTGTTTAACGGGTGCAGAGTTTCAGTGTCACAGAAGGAAATAGTTGTAGAAATGTGTTGCACTACAATGTGTGTATACACTTCACTGAATGCACACTTAAAAATGGTTACAATGGGTAGATTTTATGTGGTTTCTGCCACGATAAAAAAAATGTTTGCATATCATTAACTCTCTTAATCAAGGGCTTTTGGCATTGGAAATGGATTTTTTTTTTTAATTCGTTGTTAGAAACATAAAAAAAAATACAAGCAAGCAAGCTACTTTGCTTCCTGGTCCAACAAATATAATTTCAATTTTTAAGACCCTCAAATAAAATTGTAATTAACTACAAACTGAATTCACTACATAATAACAAAATGTGATTTTGTTTGTTTCTTTGGACAAGTTTCTTTTTTAATTTTTAACTGTGGTAAAAACAGTAACACAAAATTTAGCATCTCAACCATTTTTGAGTGTGCAGGTTTAGTGGTATTAAGTATATTCACACTGATGTGCAAGAAATATCCAGAAGTCTTTCATCTTGTAAAACTGAAATTCTGCAGCCATCAAACAATTCCCCATTTCTTCCTTCCCTCAGCCCCTGGCAACCACTAGTCTACTTTCCATTCCTGTGAATTTCATGGCTCTAGATACCTCATATAAGTGGGATCAGACAATACTTGCATAAATGATATAATACCCTTTTTTAAATATGTGAAATGCTGCCTTACATCAACTTTTTAAAAAAATTTAATGTTTATTTATTTTTGAGAGAGGGACAGAGACAGAGTGTGAGTGGGGAAGGGGCAGAGAGAGAGAGGGAGACACAGAATCCGAAGCAGGCTGGAGGCTTTGAGCTGTCAGCACAGAGCCCAAAGTGGGGCTCAAACCCATGAACTGTGAGATCACGACCTGAGCTGAAGTCGGATGCTTAAGCAACTGAGCTACCCAGGCGTCCTGCCTTGCATCAACTTTTAATGACCTCACACAATTAGAATTCTGAGGAATACCACACCAAAACACCATTAAGAAACCAAAAAGTAACAAAGACTAGCATATCCTGAAAGTTTTTCAAAGGTTACTTAATCTCTCTATGCCTCAGTTTCCTCATCTACACAACAGAGATAATAGCATCTTCCTTATAGCATCCTGATGAGAAAGAGTTGTGTTAATACACATGAAGTATTTGGAACACTGGCTGGCATACAGTAAGCACTCAATAAATATTTACTACCATTATTAGGTAGTCTGTCAATGTTGGGAATCCACCATAATTAAGATGCAATGGCTATTCTCGAGGAGCTCACAATCTAAGAATGTACATGTTCTGCAGAAACTCAGAGCATGGTAGAAATTTGTCAGTTATTACCATTTAATAAGGCATTGTTCACTAGATAGACTCAAGAAAATAAAATAGATACACGAACAATTTCTCTAGCTGGAAATTAAGAGTGTGGGTCTTTAGCCAACACACTGAATATTTTCACACTGTGATGTTGCCAAGATGTCACCACTATTATTATTTGCAAATGCAATTAAAAGCAATGGATCTATTTTCACTGTGGGCAAGAATTCAACCAATTCTCACCTCTGGTTTTGAATTACCCATGCAGCAGCTTATAACACGGCTACCTTATTTGTCTGCTCTAGAGACATATGGAAAATGGAAAATGATTGTAATAGCAATAAGAGTTTGTCTTTCTCTTCTTAATGAAATTCTCAAGCGCTACAGTCTCCAGTAATGCAAACAAGCATTTCTGCCTTGGCAGATCCGCGCAGGAACTCAGCCAACCGGAGCGGAGCGGGGGATTGTGGCCGGCAATGCTGCCACCTGCTGTATAGAAGGTAGATTGCTTTCCTCTGAGAAAAAGAACTTAAAAATCGATACCATGACCAGTCCGTGCTCCTCGGTGTGGGTAATTAGCTCTATTATTCTGGTAGTTCAGCACGTGCCTGAAGTAGGTCACCCTTCTGCCTCTCTAGACTCACCTGTCTCAGAGCGCCTGGGTGGCTCAGTTGGTTAAGCTTCCAACTGCAGCTCAGGTCATGATCTCACAGTTCATGGGTTTGAGCCCTGTGTCAGGCTCTGCCAGCCCCTCTGTCATGCTGACTGCCAGCCCACAGCCTGGAGCCCATGTCAGATTCCGTATCTCTCTCTCTCTCTGCCCCTCCCCTGCTCGCTCTGTCTCTCTCACAAAAATAAACTTTAAACAATTTTACTAAAGAAAAGAATATGTAGACATAAAAAATATTTAGCTAAATATAGACCCATCCAGGTTCTCTATGGCCCCTGAAATGTTCACACTTGACCTAAGTGCAATTAAGAGAAAGAGAGGTAGAGCCGGATTTCAGAAAACTTATAAGCAAAGTTTATCTTCAGGGTTCTGTTCACCTTTTAGAGATGTATTTTCCTTTTTTTCCTGCTTTCCAGGCCCAAAACATTTTGATGAGCCTTAGTTGTCCAAATTCTCCTTTGAGATATTCAGCGAGGCACATCGCTAAACTTGGACCCCACACCAACTCAAGACCTTCCCAGATTGCCCCTCAACCATTACCCATCAAAACTTCCTATTCTGATATATAAGGAACTCATCAAACTACACGCCCGAGACACAAACAACCCAGTGAAGAAATGGGCAGAAGATATGAACAGACACTTCTCCAAAGAGGACATCCAGATGGCCAACAGACACATGAANAGTCACCCTATATAGATAAGGACCAGCTGCTTTCCCTGTGTCTAGGGAATCCCAGACACATCTATACACACACAGATCTCTTTATGCTGTATACTCATATATATACATACCCACACTCTACACATGGAAAGAAAATGCCACCTACCTATAAACACAAACGTCCTAAACATCTCTAGATTCCATTCATACAAGAGAAGTAGTACCCAGTCCAGAGTTCCCATGTCCTTTCCATGACACCAGAGCCCCCTTACATCTACAAAGGGGCTCAGGTAGCGGAGAAGGTAGACTTTAGGAAACCGTAAATCATTCTTGGCATGGAACATCAAGTGAGTGCCTTCATCATCTTGGGTTAATGGTCTATAACTTTTTCTCCCAATTTCCACCAAAGGTCAACATGCCTCTTGTCAAAGAATCATCCCATCTAGCTGAAGCAACCCCCATAAGAAAAGAAATAAAAAAAAAAAAAGAAATCCAAACTTAAAAAAAAAAACTGTGTAGCAGGACCCCTTGCCAGGTGATTTTTTTTTCTTATATTTTTTATTTATTTCTAGGAGAGAGAGAGACAGCATGAGCAGGGGAGGGTCAGAGAGAGAGGGAGATACAGACTCTGAAATAGGCTCCAGGCTCTGAGCTGGCAGTCAGGACAGAGCCCGACGCGGGGCTCGAACCCACGAACCGTGAGATCATGACCTAAGCGAAAGTTGGACACTTAACCAACTAAGCCACCCAGGCGCCCCAGCCAGGTGATTTTTTTCTTACAGCTATGACAGAAGTCAATGGTATCTCTTATCAAAATCATATTACAGGGTATAATTTTAGAATTTGCTTTCCTAAACCCAGAAGTGGATGTTATTGGCATATTAATGCTTAATATTTTCCCCCGGTAAGTAACCATTTGCTCACCAACTTGGAATATAGGATTCCTTTAAGGTTGGCTATGAGGTTAAAATAAAATCGAATGCCCTGAGCTTTAACCATGGAATCTCCCCTAAGAAAACACCACTCTACATACAGAAATATCTCTGACAACAACAGCGTGAACAAGGAAAATGGAAAATCCAAGGTGCGGAAGTAGGCAATAATCTGTAACATTATTTACTCGCCATTCACATCCTCTGGTTTTGCTGCGGAGTTCAGTGACAGCAGGAGAATCCATTTCAATATGTATATGGCATTTATTTTTTTTTTTAATAGNATATGGCATTTATTATAATCTGCATTTCATGTGGGGAAACACAAAGCAAAAGGAACAGACTCCTTGACTTCAAAACACTTGGTGTGGTAACATATTTCCCCAGTTCCCATCAGGCTAAAATATAAAATTCCAGATTCATACCTCCAGCCATGGTAAAGCTTCACTCATCGTGCCCGCCAGGGAAATCACAGACCTCTGATAACATTTCTCCTTCAGGGGTGCTCTATATTTTTAAATTCAGTCTTGAGTAGAAAATGTCACTGAAGCCAAAGGCTACAAAACCTAATTAGCAGTATAATGAGAGCCCTTGAAGAGAATTGGAAGACTGAATGGGAGCTCTGAGAAGACAAAGTATCCAACTAGACATTCCATCTTGTTGGATCTGAGGAAAACCAGAGAGAACATTCACATACAATGTACAAAATGTAAGTTAACGATGGACCTCAAGTGTATCTTGTCAGTATAAAGTTGAGTTCTAAGAATGGTTACCAAGAAGGGCAAAGAACCTCCTTGCAATATTGAAGGTTTAACAATCACCAGGACCGTTGATTTACAGTTCTGATGCTACAAATATTTGTTATAGGAATATTTGTTAAAACGTTTGCTACAGTAAACTCAGATCACCAAGGCTGTTTACTTGCTTGCTTGTTACTTAAAAAGCATTGCAGGGGAGCCTGGGTGGCTCAATGGTTAAGGGTCTGACTTCGGCTCAGGTCATGATCTCACAGTTCAAGAGTTCAAGCCCCATGACAGGCTCTGTGTTGACAGCTCAGAGCCTGAAGTCTGTTTTGGATTCTGCGTCTCCCTCTCTCTCATACCCTCCCCTGCTCACACTCTGTCTATCTCACAAATAAACAAACATTAAAAAGAATTTTTTTAAAGATATCATTCATCCCAAAAGACTAGTAAATCAAAAAGTGCTTGTTGAACACTGAGAACATATTGTCTAAACAATGATAGATATAAAATAAATATATTTACATGATATAAATGATAAAAAGATTTTTTAAATTTTTTACTTAGGTGCCAAAAGTTAATTTAACCGCACTCTTCAGTCCATGGCACACTACTACAATTACCTACAAAGGCTTCCCTTTTTAGTTTATATTTACTTTTATCTACATCCCCCACATAGCAAACATTCTAAAGTTCAGTAAAACCTTGGTTTGCGAGCATAATTCATTCCAGAAACATGCTTGTAATCCAAAGCACTGTAGATCAAAATTAGTTTCCCCATACGAAATTTCCCCATAATGGAAACTCAGAGGATTCATTTCACAACCCAAAAATACTCACATAAAAATGATTATGATACTGTAATAGAATACAAAATATAAAGAAACTAAATTAACCTGCAATTACCTGTGAAAACCTTCATGGTTGGTGTGAGGGAGGCAAGAGAGAGGAGGGTTATGGTGACGGATGATTTTCACTGTCACTAACGGAATCACCACTATCTATTGGCTCAATGGAATCTTTCTCTTTTCGTGCAACTTTAACAAAGAACCTATCTAATAACGCTTGCCTTTGCCTCCTTTTAAGGACTTTGAGGAAATATGACATTGCATTGATGATCACCCACAATCTCTCAGAGAGAGAGAGAGAGAGAGAGAGAGAGAGAAGACGACGAAGAGGAAGAACTATTGGCTCAGTTGTGATCATGTGACATTCGGCATCACTTACTACTTGTATTGCAAGACATCACTCGTTTATCAAGTTAAAATTTATTAGAAATGTTTGCTCATCTTGCAAAACAAGTTACTTGCAATCCAAGGTTTTATTTGTACTTGGTATATATCCTCTATCTAAATGAAATCTAGCCAAAAATATACTCTTGTTTTGTGTACGAGTATTTACAAAGACAGTACTGTACTCTAGGTCTCTCTCTGTTCCTTTTTTCACTCAGCACCTAGTTTTAAATTCTATCCACGTATATATATATACATATATATGTACACACACACACACACACACACACACGGCCTTATGCTTCTAAACACTATACAGTACTTGGTTTAAAGAGCAAGAAAAACTTTTAAAGTAAAGGTTTAACCATTCTCCATGGTGATATGTGTACATCTTCCAATATCTGAGTCTGAAAAATCTCTGCCCAGATGGGTGGGTGACGAGGTGAAGGTGGGGCACGGTAGTGCTGTGGGTTAGATGGCTGGGTGCCCGCCCCCGTCTCTGCTAAACCACTTCTCCATGGGATGTGTCTCATGTGGTGAGTTTAGCTTCTAGCTGACTCCTAAGTGGTCAGTTATGTTGTAGATAACACAAAGCCCAGCTCAAACATACCTAAGCAAAAGGGACCCTTTGCTCATCTAGCTGAAACCTGCCAGGATGAAGGGTCATGTCCCAGAAAACGAGTTCCTCTCCATCTCTCGCATTTAGAGTTGGCTTCCTTGGTAGGCTTCATGTGGTAGTGTATGGAAACTGCAAGGTAATATCTACTCAAGGCTAAGATCAGAAAGAAAGAAAGAAAGAAAAAAAAAAATATATATATATATGGTTCCTGCATATATCCCGGGATTAACTATGATTGGATCAATATGAGACTACTGAACCAATCACTGTGACATGGAAATAGAGTTTGCCAATTGGCCAGACATAGGTCATACGTTCTCACTGACCAGCCACAAAACTAGGGAATTTGGGGGCCATGACCATGGAGCCTGGGCTACATAATCTACTCCTGGAACTAGGGTAGATCCCACTCAAACCATGTGTCCTGAGAGTAGAGAAGATTTGTGTTCCTGAGAATAAAGAAGTAAAAGTGGTATACTACTGCATTAAAAAAAAAAATGGATTAGGGGCGCCTGGTTGGCTCAGTCGGTTAAGTGTCCGACTTCAGCTCANTAAAACATACCAAAAAAAGTGTTTTTAATAAATAAAAATTTTTAAAAATGGATTAAAGGCAACCAAACCAGACAATTGTTCACAAAACTGGGCAGTGGATAGAAAGATGAAATTTCTCAAAAGTAGAATAATGTCATTCAAAGCCACAGTCAGATGATCACCATGAGGTCTCTGGGCTTAATGTCTTATTCTAACACTCCCAAATTATCATAATCAGCATTTCTGTAGTTACCATAATGATATGGAATAGATTATTTTGTGATACAATGTCTCATTTTATGTATATTAGTCTTGGCAATTCATTTTCACTTTAAACTTTGTCATAACTACTTTTTGGTCACTCACAAAGGCTGTTCTCTCCTTTAAAATTTTAATTTTTTTACCCAATAATTAGAAAAAAATACAGGGATCACTTCTAACACCACAATCAAAACTATGAAAGTAAAACTATACATCTGAGGCAGCTATGTGACAGACTGTTTTGGGGTAAGAACATTGAACCAAAACTTTTTTTTTTATTACATCAACAAGAGGATTTATTTTCAATAAAGTCTATTACGGGCAAAGTTTGCAGACAGAGGAAGGATTGACAGAAGATATTTGCAATGTCAGTAACTGACAAGAGAATGTTTGCCAGAATATACAAAGAATGTCTCCACCTCAACAAGAAAACGTCATAAACACTGATGAGAGAAACGAGCAAAGCATATGGAAAGGCAGTTCACAGAAGATGAAACTAAAAGGCCAACAAGAACAGAAAGAGATGTTAATAAGCAGAGACATGCAATTTAGAAAAATAATGTACCACTTCATCATCAGATAAGCAAAAACTTGAAAGCTGAATTTTCAAATCTTGCTGGTCAGGTGGGATACACATACACCCATACAGTGAAGGTATAGACAGTGTAGCTACTCAAAAGAGCAGTCAAGAACTATGTCGGGGGCGCCTGGGTGGCTCAGTCAGCTAAGCATCCGACTTCGGCTCAGGTCACGATCTCACAGTTCGTGGGTTCAAGCCCCGCATCGGGCTCTGTGCTGACAGCTCAGAGCCTGGTTCCTGCTTCAGATTCTGTATGTCCTTCTCGCTCTGACCCTCCCCTGCTCACGCTGTCTCTCTCTCTCTCAGAAATAAATAAAACACTTAAAAAATTAAAAAAAAGAACTATGTCAGTAAATCAAACACTTACCCTATATTCTCGCAAGGCTGTTTGGGGGTATATATGCCCAAATAAAATTTCAGGCCCATAAAGGGATGTGTATGAGGACGCTTTTGCACTGTTATTTGGGGAGGTGATTTACTAATCAGTGTCCAATCAGGAGAGAGAAACCTCATCATAATTTGAGCAGGAAAACGGAGTATAAACAATGATTGGTTATGATAGGGTACGGGAGTAATATGGTACTGGTTGGTGAACTTAGACTTAAGTAGATATTATTCGGCAGTTGCCAGAAACTTCCACATGAAGCCTGCCTAGGAAGCCAACTGCAGAAGCGAGAGATGGAGAGGAACTTGTTTCCAAGGACATGACCCACAGCCAGCTTCATGCCGGCAGTTTTCAGCTAGATAAGGAAACAAAGGGTCCCTTTTGCTTAGGTTGGTTTGAGTTGGGGTTTGAGTTATCTACAACCAAACTGACCACGTAGGAGTCTATCAGAGGCCCAACTGACCAGTGTTCCCAGACCAGACACACCCCATGGAGAAGTGGTCCAGCAGAGAAGGGCAGGGCCTCAGCCGCCCACTGGTGCAAATTCTAACCCACTATACCACCTTCACCTCGCCACCCAGTCTCGGGCAGAGTTTTCTCAGAGTCGGATTTAGGAGGCTCTAAACATACATCACCGTGGAGAAGGGCTAAACCCTCACTTTAAACTTTCTCTTGGTTTGTAAACTTCTCTTCCTCTTCCCTAGCTCTTCTTCCTTTTTGAAACGAGTGGAAGAGCCACTGCCAAGATCATTCAATAAAAGGAAGCAGAAAAAGTTAAAGAGAGAGAAGTCGAAGGGAGAAATTTAGCTCAGCCAGCAAAGGCTTCATTAGGCTCACAACAAAGACAAGCTCAATTTCTTTCTTATTGACATTAACGAGTTTGATGTGAGTCCAACGTAGAAGCCAGGCAAATCTGCTTGCTCTTACTGGGGTCCCAGTATCTCTGCAGCTGCTTGCAAATTGCTTAATTCCACAAAAGGTCATCTTTCTTGATTGGTTTTTATTCCTTTCCATGTCCAACCAATCAAGCGCAGGCCAAGCAGATGGCTCGGAGCCGGCCCTGAGGGCCCAGGCCAGCAGCTGCAGGCTCACCCCGCAATTCACCTGCCCTCCCCATCATGGAAAGCCTTCTTCCAGCAACTGGCTTTTTAACCAGCAACCATGGGAGCCCAGTGGCTATTTCCCGAATCCATAAATGTTACTGAATAAACTCCGTCCATGCAACTCTGGTACAGGCTGGGAGTGCAACAAAGAAACATAACTCCGAGAATAAAATGAAAACAGCTTATATGATTTTACAAAATAACAAACACAGGCAGTAGCAGGGCTGAGATTCAACCTCCCATTTTTAGACCCAGGCTCCTTTAGGCCAACAACGTGATGTCTGTCTGGGATGAAAAAGGGACAAGGAAAGAGGAATCTAGCAAAGAGGCAGAAATACAGAGAGCACAGGGAGGGACACTTAAACACAGGATTACATGTTGGTTTCCTTCCAAGTGGTAAGCAGTACACCACTTGGTGGTGTTTTTTTAAATATACTTACTTATTTTGAGAGAGAGAGACAAAGAGAGCATGAAGGAGGGGCAGAAAGAGTGGTAGAGAATCCCAAGTAGGCTCCCCATTCTCAGTGCAGAACCCGACGCAGGGCTCAAACTCATGAACCGCAAGATTATGACGTGGGCTTAAATCAAGAGTCAGATGCTTAAACGATGGAGCCACCCAGGCACCCCCCTTTTATATTTTATCTCATTTAATCCTTACAATCAGAAAGGTAGCTGTTACTAGCTCTACATCTACTGATAAGATTCCAAAATTCAAAAAGGCTAAATAAACAATTGCCAGAGGTTATAAAACTCCTCAGTGTCAGAGCTGTAATTAAAACAAAATCCCATCCAGGGGCACCTGGGTGGCTTAGTTGGTTAAGCAAGTGACTCTTAATTTCTGCTCAGGTCAAGATCTCATGGTTCATAAGATCAAGGCCCACATCAGGCTCTGCACTGATGGCAAGGAACCTGCTTGGGATTCTCTCTCTCCTTCTGCCTCTCTCTCTTTCTCAAAAGTAAATCAACATTTTTAAAAATATACTTTTAAAAACCATAATCCCATCCAATTGCAAAACCCATACACACCTTTTGAAAAACATTTTTTAATGATTATTTATTTTTGACAGAGACAGTGTGAGTGGGGGAGGGGCAGAGAGCGAGGGAGACAGAATCTGAAGTAGGCTCAGGCTCCGAGCTGTCAGCACAAAGCCCAATGCGGGGCTCAAACCCACCAATAGTGAGATCATGACCTGTGCCAAAGTCGGACACTTAACCGACTGAGCCACCCAGGTGTCCTTAAAACCTATACACCTTTAACACCAGCCTCAACTATCTCTTCCCCCTGAAGTGCACCAGAGACCTACGTGTTGTATATATTGCTTGATAAAGACCAGACTTTGTGCCCATTCTCATCTACACTTTTTTAAATTTTAGAAATGTTGAGGCCAATATGATTTAATCATGGAAATATTTATTTAGAATCTACTTTATTCTGGAATGCATTCAGTAATTCAACAAACATTTACTAAGATCCAGGCACTCTGTATGTGTAGCAACATGGATGGACCTTGAGGGTGTTATGCTGAGCGAAATAAGTCAGGCAGAGAAGGACAAATATCATATGTTTGCACGTATAGGAGGATTAGGAGGAACTTGACGGAGGAACAAGGGGGAGAAGAAGGGCGGAAATGGTGGGGGAAAGGGAGAGAGGCAAACCATGAGAGACTCTTGAATGCTGACAAAAACTGAGGGCTGATGGATGTGGGGGGAGGGGGGGGATGGGCATGGAGGAGGACACTTGTGGGGATGAGCACTGGGTGTTATGTGGACACTAATTTGTCAATAAACTATTTAAAAAAAAAAAAAAAAAAAAGATCCAGGCACTCTGTGATGTCCTAGAGAAGCAAAAACCATTAAGCCCTGGGCCATTCCCTCAAGGAGCTTGGAGAAAATGAAGAAACAGACAATTACCAAACCATGTGTTTGTGACCCTCTGGCTTTCTGAACCTCTTAAACCTCTGCTTTATAATCTGGCATACTGATATAATAATAGTACCCACCAAATCGAGTTGTTGTGAGGATACAAGGAGAAAATGCACCCCAAACACTTTGCATAGTAATATGTGGTAGGAGTTGGATAGATATTATTGTTAATATCAATACCATCAGCAGCTTCAAATGAGGAAATTATGAATAAAGTAAGTGAGAATGAAGAAAGAGGAGTCTACAGAAGCCAAAGACAGATTGCATGTGAATAAGAAAGAGGAACAAAGACAACTCCAGATCTCTGGCATTGGCAGTCAGGGCTGTGGAAGACCGGTAATTGGAGAGGTTGCTAATTGGCTACATATTACCCATTCTCCCGTTGTTTTGTGGTAATGGAACGTCAGTTCCATCCAGGGTGACAATGGATGTCATTAATGTTCATAGATTTCAGGCTCCCATACAGCTTTAACTGACCTCCCTCATTTCCTCCTTCCTGCTTTTACACTCCCATGCAATGGCAGGATCTCTGGCAACTGTATTGGACCATGAGGTGACCCCAAAAGCAGAAACTGTTCTGTGATGTTGAGACAGAAGGAAGTCGCTTGGGTGCATGGTAGCTAAGAAGCTACCCTACCACCCATGATTGCCCTAGCTTTGCATTTCTTTTGGACCAGAGCCTAATACCTATTTTAATCTACTCTTATTTCAGGTTTTCTCTAACTCAATCCTAATCTAATATAGGGTGGATGCTAATATGGGGTAGAGGGTAATGCCATTTACAAATACACACTATAAAAGGAGAGACTTCAGTTAGGAAAGGTGAAAGGAAAAATGGCTTTGGTTTAAGACAAGTTCATCTTAAGGTGTCTGTGGTCCCAAGCAGAAGACAAGGGTTCAATGAGCACTAACAGTCATGGAGCTATAGAGAAAGACTTCGAATGGGGACTAGGATGTGCCACCCTAAAATATGCCACCTTGGCATCAGGACTATTTTGAGCTGAAGGTTCATTGCACCAATGATCCTTATCTTCAGTAGTCTCCCTCCATTTATTTCCTGGCCACTTCCCCTTGATTTATCATCTCTCAAAGCCCAAACCTACTTTCCTTTCCCATAAGTGAGGTACCTAGGTGTCTCGGTCAGTTAAGCATCTGACTCTTGACTTCAGTTCAGGTCGTGGTCACCCAGTTTCTGGGATAGAGCCCTGCATCCGGCTCTGCACTGACAGCCCAGAGCCTGCTTGGGATTCTCTCTCTCTCTCTCTCTCTCTCCTGCTCTCTCTTCCCTTCCCCCACTTATTCTCCCTCTCTCTCTCCCTCTCAGAATAAGCATTTTTTATCTTTTTAAAATAGTTTATTGTCAAGTTGGTGTCCATATAACACCCAGTGCTCATCCCAAGTTAAATAAGCATTTTTTAAAAAGGTACATAAGCCCCCAAGCCTAACCATCCATTTGAGTTTTTTTCTATGAACCTCCATGCAAAAAAAAAAAAATTTTTTTTTGCATGTGACATTTCTGCATCTAGTGATAGTACATTAAAATATGGAACACCAATGCTAACCTAAATGAATTAAGCCTTAGCAGCTCCAGTTGCTAATATGGTCTGAGGTTAATTAATGAATATACATTTAGTTTGCCACCAGACATGAGACAATCAGCCCTTTTCTAACTAATTCTAACTACATCCAGTTAATTAAACTTATAATTAGCTGGAATTCAGATTTAAGTCCAGAGCATCCCACATTTGCCGCCTCCAAGAAAAGGATATTTTCACTGTGATGGTATCAAAAGGGTTTTAAAGGAACTATTTTGAGGTTTCACTTTTTGAATGAAAAAACTCAAAGATTTTTAAATTGCTAATTCCTGTTTCAATCTTGAATTCTGGCCACTTGAAGACCATAGACATAGGGTCTAGTCAAATAATATTAATGGTATCACAATTATTTGGATAAGTTTGGAGGAGCAAATTTATTATACATGAGCAACCATTCCATCTATGGTAGATGTGACTAACTGATCTTGGCTTTATTTCTCACTTATCTGGGAAGCAGTATATAGAATACCTCCAAATGGTTTCTCTCAATAGAACAGAGCTCATTTATGAGACGAAGCTTACTGATTATTGAGGCCCTAGAGGAATCACAAGAAGGATGAAAAGGAAAATACTTGTGGAAGAAGTGAGAGAAAGAGAGTGACAAGAGTAAAATCAATTTTAAGGGGAAAATGGAAAGATAGTTGCCTTGTTGATATAATTTAAGTTAGCAAATAGGGCTGGTAGTCTCCAACTACCTTCAGTTAAATTCTACCTTTAGATACTCATTCTTTTGAAAGTAATTTCTCTTATTCAACAGGAAATAACACCGAAAGCTCACAAACATAATACCATACCAGTCATTAACAACTTTATCATTTATTTCTATTATATTGAGGTATAATGGACACACATATTAGTTTCTGGTGTGCAATATGACAATTCAAACTTTGTATATATTACAAAATGATCACCTACATAAGTTTAGTTAACATCCGTCACCATACATATAGAATTTCTCCCCTTGTGATAAGAACTTTTAAGATCTACGCTCTTAGTCACTTTCAAATATGCATATGGGATTACTAATTCTAGTCACCACGCTGTACATTACATCCCCAAGACTTATTTATTTTATAACTGCAAACTTATACTTTTGACTGCTTTCACCCATTTTGCCCACCTCCCCATCTCCTGCTTCTGGCCACCACTAATCTCTCTGTATCTATGATCTTGGGGTTTTTGCTTTGGTTTGGTTTACATTCCACATATAAGTGAGATCAGATTGCCTTTCTCTTGGTCTGTCTGACCTACTTCACTTAGCATCATGCCCTCAGGGTTCATCCACGTTGTCACAATTGGCAAGATTTCATTATTGTCTTATGGCTGAATAATATTCCCGTGTGTGGAGTGTGGTGTGTGTGTGTATACATGCCACATTCTCTTTATTAATCCATTGATGGGCACGTAGTCGTTTCCATATCTTCACTATTGTAAGTAATGCTGTAATGAACATGTAATGAACAGGAGTATGCCTATATCTTTTCAAGTTAGCATTTTCATTTTCTTTCAGTGAAATACTCAGATATAGAATTGCTGGATCATAAGGTAATTCTATTTTTAACTTTTGGAGGAACCTCTCTCTATACTGTTTTCCATAGTGGCTGCACCAATGTACATTCCCACCAACAGTGCACAGAGTTCCCTTTTAGCCACAATTTTCTTCACCAACACTTATTACTTCCTGCCTTTTTTTTTTCAAGTTTATTTATTTTGAGAGAGACAGCATGATCAGGGGAGGGGCAGAGAAAGGAGACAGAATCCCAAGCAGGCTCCACATTGTCAGTGCAGAGCCTGATGCAGAACTCAAACTCCTGAGCCACGAGACCATGACTTGAGCTGAAACCAAGAGCTGGACACTTAACCAACTGAGCCCCCCAGACTAGATGTGAGGTGGTATCTCATCATGGTGAAGCGATTTCAATATTTTTGATCTTTGTATTTTCATCCCCTGACATTTCCCTACCAACAGCCTAGCCTCCCATTAATAAAAACTATGTGCCTTTTCTCCTATTTGTCTTTTATTAGTTTAATTCACAGGCTCCTTGACCCTAAATTCCAGGGTGTAAGGAAATGTGTTTCCTCCCTGACTTCTTTCAACATAATGCAGAAGTCATGAAAAAAGGAGTAGTCAGGGAAAGATCTTCAAATAAGAAAAAAATAAAACTCGGGGGAATTCACTACTTCCATGACAGCAAAGGAAAGGAAGCCATTGAAGGAAAATGAGTGACAGAGAAAGGAAAAGAAAATGTGGAGAGTGGGGTCACAGAATTTAAAGGAGGTGAGCATTACGGTAAAACAGCATCAGACGCTATAAACGTTTCCAGTTAGATGCATCCAGAGGATTTAACAACAAAATATAACTGAAACCATCGTCATCATAATTGTTTCAGTTAGCAATGAGGAGGGAGCTGAAAACAAGCTGCAAACGAAGAGAAGATAGGGAAGGGCTATGCTTGCTCCCTGCTGCGGTGGTAACAAATTACCACAAATTTAGTGACTTGAGCCAACATAAGCTTATTATCCCATAGGCTCGTAAGTCAGAAGCCAAGAGGACTACACTTCAGGTCTCACCAGGCTAAATCTAAGGGCGCGCTGGCCAGGCTCTTATCTGGAGGCTCCGGGGGTAAAATCTATCCTTTCAAGTTGTTGGCAGAATTGGGTTCCATGTGGTTGTTGGACTGAGTATCCCATTTCCTTGCTGGCGGCCAGCCGGGGATTCGAGGGGCTGCCTCCATTCCTTGGCTCCAACTTCAAAGCCAGAGATAAATAGCTTGTCGGATCCTGGTCACACTTTGAATCTCCCTGACCTCTCCTCCTGGTCCATCCGTCCCGCCTTCCTTTTCTGCTTTAACGGCTCCAGTGATCACACTGGGTCCACGCAGATAATCGAGGTTAATCTCCCTTCGTCAAATTCAGCGGACTGGTGACCTAATTCTATCTGCCAAGTACTTTCATAGAAGTCTCTAGATTAGTGTTTGATGAAGAAGCCAAGGGATTGGAATCTTGGGGCAAACGTTGTTAGAATTCTGGCCACAAGTGGTAACAACGAGCATAGCAACTCTTTCAAGAAAGCGGGTTATAAATCTTTGAGAGGTAGTGTCGTGCCAAGGAGAAGCTGTTTTGGGTTTGTATAAAACGGGAAAGACTCAGACACATGCAGAGTCAGAAGGGAACAGCAACAGAGAAGAACATTTTGAAAATAAAAGAGAAAAAAATGTGAAAAACTGAGCCACCTCTGAGGAGGTAGACAGAAGTGGGGCCCGGATCACAGGCGGAAGCCCCTCCTGGGTGTTACAGGCAGGAAGGAGGGGAGGAAGTTTGTAAGTGTCAAGAAGTTGCAGTTGTAGAAAGTCATTAAGGGAGTTCTGCTAACCACCATTATTTTCTCTCAGGCAATTCTCAAAGTGGTGTCCCTGGACCAGTACCATCAACGTCACCAGAGAACTCACCAGAAAAATAAATTCTAAGGTCCTACTCCAGACCTACTTAACCAAAACCTCTAGGAATGTGGCCCAGAAATCTGTGTTTAACAAGCCCACCATGTGATTAGGATACAGCTTAAGTTTGAGAATCACTCTTATGGTCAAAGACAGGGTCATGCCTAAGACTGCAGAGGAACGGGTGCTGGGGAAGTCGTGAAGAGAATGTGAAGGTTGGAAAGAGCTGTGGGAAGAAAAAAGGAGAAGACTGAGAACATATGGCGGCCACGATCCTGCCAGACTCCAGGAACCAAATTCTAGTCCTGGGTGTATAAAGATGGAAGGTGAGATCCAGTAGTCTTTTGACCAAAAAAAATAGGGTAATAGAATTATTACCTATCAGAATATGAATTATTGGCAATATATATGGACAATAGAAATAACTGATAACGGGGGCATCCTGACTGGAGGAAAGAACACTGCTTTTGGTTTTTTTTTTTAAATTTTTAATGCTTATTTATTTTTGAAACAGAGACAGAGAGAGAATGAGCAGAAGGGCAGAGAGAGAGGGAGACACAGAATCCGAAGCAGGCTCCAGGCTCTGAGCACAAATCCCGATGCGGGCTTGAACTCACAAGCCGTGAGATCATGACCTGAGCTGAAGTCAGACGCTCAACTGAGCCACCCAGGTGCCACAAGAGCACTGCTTTACCGTCAACATGATCTGGATTACACTCTGCCACTACCCAGCCTGGGAGTTCAAGAAATTGACTTAATCTGAGCCTATTTCCCCAACAGGGGAACAGAAATAGAACAGAGGTGTGGAAATCCCAGCCCTGTTAAATAGAGCACATGGAAATTCTTAGCCCAGAAACTGACACACAGGTGAGAACTATTATCAATTCACTGGGATATTTGTCAGATTCTGTCAAACTAACAGATGAACCCTAGATCATGTTTCCTAATCCTGGTACTCTCTGCTGAGTTTCCTCCAGCGAGGCTGGACTCCACACACCTTCTCATTTCAGGACCCAACTCAACAGAGAAGCTCCACAGACATCCTAGATGCTCGTGACAGAGAGCAAGGTGCAAAACCGTGATCACAAGCAAAGCAGTGGCATTTAAAGCCACCCACGCTCCACTCACCAGCTCAGGTCATAAGGCCAAGGTTAAAGCCAGTCAAGTGGGCATGTGAACACCACTCAGGAAAACACGGCAAGGGTAGAGAAAGAAAAAATAATATGAACATATTCTATTATCTATTATGATGACTCTGAGTAATACCAAAGATGTTAGCCTGGATTGTTTGGGATGAAGCTCTAATGAAAAGCAAAAGCCAGGGGACAAAGGGCATCCCCACCCTCATCAAGACGAGAAAGGCTTTTTCAGATTCTGGAAACTTAATTACTTTTGCAACACACATGTTCGTTATCTCTGACCACATGGTCGGTATATTAGTTTGCTAGGGCTCCCTTCATACAATTCCAGAAACTAGGTGGCTTTCACAAAAAGGCAGTCCCTACAGTTGTGGAGACTAGAAGTCCCATCAGCAGGGCTAATCCCCCCCTGAGGGCCGAGGGAAGGATCTGTTCTAGGCTCCACTCCTCGGCTTGTAGACGGCCATCTTCGTTTTCAGACGGCGTTTTCCCTGTGTGCATGACTGTGTCCACATTTCCCTTCTATTAAGGACTTAATAAAAGGTCACCTTTTATTAAGGGACCATCCAGCTTCAGTAGAACTTCATCATAACTAATTACATCTGCATCGACCCCATTTCCAAATAAAGGTTACATTCTGAGGTCCTGGGGGGCTGGACTTCAATACGTGAATTTGGAGGAACACAGTTCAACCCATAAGAGGCAACATTCAAACCTTTAAGAGACCAGCCTTGTTTTCAGGCAAGACATTGGATTGCTACTCTCCTATCCCAGCCTTTCTTCTTGACAAAGGAACCCCAAGTAGTGAGTTTTAAACGCTGACAAAACAGAGCCATGAACTGGGTCCCTTTACATACTAAACCGGGAACTGACATCTTTCACCCACTGGGAAGCCTGGGGTACAGAACACTAGTCAAAAAGACAAATCCTAGAGAGCCTCAAAGATCTCTGAGGATTCTTGGTCAAGTCACATTCGTTGTGTAAGCTGAACACTTGCCATCTGCCCAAACTCCTTCATACCGAGGCCAGAGTCTGTGCTGCCTCTTTGTGGCTAAACACATGCTCGGCTGGTTATGGATCAGGAAGAGGCAGGTGGAGACGGCCAGCTGACCACAGGGCTGTGTGGCCCGTTCCCACTCACGGCGGCTTCAGGAGTCAGGAGCCAGCAGGTAAGGCTTCCGGGGACCACGCGTGATCTCACCAGGACAAGGCCTCCCCCCAACACCTGGCTCCCCTTGACCTTTCTTACTTCCGTCAAGGCCACATTCTATCTGGCACTGCAAAGAACAAGGCCCCTTCTCCCTCTTCCCTGTGGGCATCTCCCGCTCCTAGAAAGGTCACTCCTTTCATAGACAATGTTAGAGGTCAGCTTGCACCTGCTGTCCTCTGCCGAAGTAAATGATCATCGTTCACTTAGATGGGATTTACTGTCTCCCTAGCTCTTTGTCGGTCTCTCTGCCACCCTTTTGATTCTTTATAAACTCTTGCCCTCCTCCCAAACCCACCCCCAACACTTGCTGCCTCCTTCCCACACCCACACCCACGTTGACCCTTCTCTTACCTGTGAAGGCTCAACTCAGCAGCTCAGGGAAGGAGGGGCGACCCCTGCATGTGCTTCTGGGTCCCCAGTAAGAGCCATAAGCTGATTGTGACAGATGACGCTGTAATATTCCAGATGACGCTGTAATATTCCCAGCCCGGGCTCAGAGCAGACCTGGAGTATAGATGCGGTCCTTCTGTCACATTCCTCAACATCGCATGGCCCCAGGACTCAGCCACCACCAGAATCCAGGCCGGCTCAGCACGGAAGGAGTTAACTAGGGAAGGCCCGCAGGGTCTATCCACGCTCCTGGCAGCAGAACTAAGTTCTGGCCCAGAGATGTTCATCAGGACCCACGACCTGGTGCAATATTAACATAGCACCTCTACCAGGGCGCCTGGGTGTCTCAGTCAGCTAAGTGTCCAACTTTCAGTTCCGGCTCAGGTCATGATCTCCCGGTTTTGTGAGTTTGAGCCCTGCATCGGGCGCTGTGCTGACAGCATGGAGCCTGCTAGGGATTCTCTCTCTCTGCCCCTCCCCAACGCCTGCACGCACTCTCTCAAAATAAATAAACTTTTAAAAAAGTACCTCTAACAAAACCTCGAAAGACTGCGCTGGGTTGTATAGACAGCAAAGCCTGAAAAGTGGCTCCCAGGCCGGCCCGAAATGCAAATTAAATATAATAAAGGTGCTGGTGGGGAGGGGAGACTATGATGGATCCACCTGCATTTCTAGGGCCTTTGTCTGAATCCTCTTCCCAGTGTACCTGAGCCAAGCCATCAAGGTTCCTCTGTCAGGGCTACCTGTCCCCTGACATGTCTGGAAGGGGGTCAGCATCGTCTTCTGAACTTCCCCCACACCTTTTGCTCAAAATCACCTCAGCAGCCCAAACACCACTCCTCAGCGCCAGGTGGACATGAACACCCGCCGGCTGGGCCCGTCTATGTCCGCGCCCTGCGGAATCGCAGGCTCCAGATGTCCAAACCCAAACTGACTCGCATCCGCCACAACCCACACAGAAGCTTTCACGGCCCAGCCGCAAAATCACGCCCACTGGATCCGCCCCAAACACCCTGCACCGCGTGCCTCCTCCACTCACCACCTGTCCAGGCTCCCCGTGTTGCACGGGTCGTGAGGCAGCGGGGCAGGCACGTGAATGAGAACACCTGTGTTCAGACCGTGCTCCTTCCACAAACCAGCCCAGTGCTTCCGAACAAGGCAGTGAACTTGTTAGCCTCTGTATTCTCACATTTAAAATAGGACTTAATGGGGGCACCTGGGTGGCTCAGTCAGTTAAGCATCCGACTTAAGCTCAGGTCATGATCTCATGGTTCGGGAGTTCAGGCCCCACGTTGGGCTCTGTGCTGAGCGCTCAGAGCCTGGAGCCTTGTTTCAGATTCAGTGTCTCCCTCTCTCTTTGCCCCTCCCCAGCTCGCACTCTGTGTCTCTCTCAAAAATAAATAAACTTTTTTTTAACGTTTTATTTATTTCTAGGAGAGAGAGAGAGAGAGACAGCATGAGCAGGGGAGGGTCAGAGAGAGAGGGAGTCACAGACTGAAACAGGCTCCAGGCTCTGAGCTGGCAGTCAGCACAGAGCCCGACGCGGGGCTCGAACCCACGAACCGCGAGATCATGACCTAAGCGAAAGTCGGATGCTTAACCGACTAAGCCACCCAGGCGCCCCAAAAATAAATAAACTTTAAAAAAAAATAAAATAAAATAGGATTTAATGAGGCAATCTCAGTAAAGAAGGGTTTGTCAGTCTCCTTGAATTCTGAATTCAGTTCAGTGCCCTTGACATTATCCTCCTGGCAAATAGTGCCTCCAGAAAGACAGCCACTCTGTGTCCCTGCACCTTAAATAAAATGGAAAGTTGGGGCACCTGGGCGGTTCGGTCAGTTAAGCATCTGACTCTTGGTTTCAACTGAGGTCATGATCACACAGTAAGTCAGCTCTGTGCTGACAGTGTGGAGCCTGCTTGTGACCCCCTCTTCTCCATCACTCTCTGCCCCTCCCCCACTCACTAACTCTCTCTCTCTCAAAATTGAATTAACAAACTTAAAATTTTTTTAAAAATGGAACCTCAAACTTGATTAAAATTAAAACTGTTTCACAATTTTACTGAATCTATATTTAAGTGATTTTATATACAAAGAATATTATTTTAGCTCTGTGTGTCTGAAAGAATGTATTATACAGTTTATTTAAATAGTCTTAACAATACATATTCATTTATTCAATAAATATGGATTGCAATTATAATATGTGCCTGGTATTGTTCTAATTCATAAAGACATGTGTGAACTTATTTCATCAGTGATATGCTGTTTATTTTAAATTATTTCTGTGTAAAAAATATTTTTGACAAAAATAAATTTCTAACTGGTGCCATATCACATGATTTGAAAACAATTTATATCAAAATATGTATTCAAATCAACCTTATGTTAAGTCCTCAAAATTAGTCAGAAACTGCCATCACCACCTCTAAAGTTCTGAATTCACTCATTTTGCATTAAAATACGCAGGGGGTTAATATCTGTATGTTTTATTTCTAACTGACAAGATGAGAGAAAGGGTCACCTTCTCTTTGCAATAATACACTGGG
This sequence comes from Crocuta crocuta, assembly GCF_008692635.1. Lineage (NCBI taxonomy): Eukaryota > Metazoa > Chordata > Mammalia > Carnivora > Hyaenidae > Crocuta > Crocuta crocuta. The sequence continues at coordinate 2,212,793 of NW_027527441.1, forward strand.
TATGGATAGCATTTGCTCCCGTTTAATGAAAAAGAAAACTAGAGCATAAGCAACACTCTATTTTCTCATTTTCGCCTATACTTTAGGCTAGACTTTCACTAAAATATCTGATCAGCAGAAGATAACTCAAGCCAATGATAAATATCTACTTGAAGGGGATTGGCAGAAATGTTTTCAGTTTCCACTCCTAGCTTGCTATATATTTTTTTAATTTTTTTAATGTTTATTTAGTTTTGAGAGACAGAGTGTGAGTGGAGGAGGGGCAGAGAAAGAGGGAGACACAGAATCGGAAACAGGCTCCAGGCTCTGAGCTGTCAGCATAGAACCTGACACGGGGCTCGAACTCACGAACCGTGAGATCATGACCTGAGCCAAAGTCAGACGCTTAACCAACTGAGCCACTGACGGCCCCCCATAACTTGCTATATTTTAAAGTCTAAGCTCTTTACATGTCCTTTTAAAGTCTAACCAATGGCACGTTATAGGAGTATATGAAACAATAGCTAAGAGCAAAAACCACCAAGTATATAAAGATGCCCGGAAAAGCTACTGGTATTCAGCCACGTGTAACCCATCCGCCGTGAGGGGGAATCACAAGGCTCTCATTTAAAACACACCTAGAAGGGGCGCCTGGGTGGCTTAGTCGGTTAAGCATCCGATTTTCGCTTAGGTCATGATCTCGAGGTTCGTGGGTTCGAGCCCCGCATCGGGCTCTATGATGACTGCCAGCTCAGAGCCTGGAGCCTATTTCAGAGTCTGTATCTCCCTCTCTCTCTGACCCTCCCCTGCTCACGCTGTCTCTCTCCCTCTCCTAGAAATAAATAAAAAATATTTTAAAAAAATAAAATAAAATAAAACACACCTAGAAGATCTCATGTTGTTCTCATGTTGTTCTGTTTCTAAAATGCACACAAATACTATTATACTTACTCATTCACAGACACTGGAACCCATTGTCTGTAGTGATGTAACCACCCTCAAACACCTTTGCAAACCACGCATCCAGGAGCACTTCGCAGGGGGTAGATCTCATAGTTTCCTTTCCAGTGTGAAAGGAAACACATCCTGCTGCCTAAGAAATTCTTCTTCCATCCGTCCTGCAATCTAAATACCATACTACTGCTCCTGTTTAAAACCTTTTATTAGCTTCCCAAAGATTTGGGAATCAACTCCAAATCCCTTCGCAAGAAATACACACCAGCAGACACAAGCAAGTGTAGTCATCCTTCAGGGCCTTTGTAGACCCCACCCTGGTGTGCACATCTCGAATTTTGCTGGATGTGTCTCCCATTCTTTGCTAGGAAATTTCCCCCGTGAGCTAACACCTCCATATCCCTCTAAACATTCAAAGTTCACATTTACCAGGAACCTCCCTTGATCCAAATGCCTGTCTTTCTTCCCCGACCCCTCTCCCCTGCCCCCACACATGCCTCTTCTTCTGAATCACTCACAACACCCCTACAACTCTTCCCCTACCGTTTACGGTAACTGAGAGGTAATAAAGATGCTTCCCTTCTCTCCTTAATTGTAGAGCTGGGGGGAACAGCCAATGCCCAAGCCTCCAAGGCTAAGAATCACAGAGATTGTTCTCACTACCTGCCCAGTGGAGGGTCAGCTGTGGGTTCACTCATCTTCTAAGTGAAAGGAACAGTCCTCATCTGAGATGTACTTCTGCCTTAGCAGAAGGAGAGAAGCAGGAGAGGTGAAGAAACATCCCAAAGGTTCCTGAAGATTCTAACAGCCCTTTCCAATCATACTGGCCAAATCAAACCCCGTGGCTAACTAAGCCTGAGGCCAGTGAGGTGGGGACACACAACGTTCCCAAGACAGAGACGGTAAATCTCATGACAACAGGCAGACTTCTGCCTCCTTCTCTTACAGAGAAAGAGAAAATAATCCAGAACAATAAAGCGATCCGCTATCGGCCAATAGCTTTCCTCCTCCGTCTTCACTAGTAGAAATTAAATCTGCACACGGTTGTGCTACGCAGGTGAGGCAGGACCCGTCGGCACCCATCCGAGTACGCAGCAGCTCCAAGTTTTCCATTTTCTTATGTTGGGCTCCAGGGACTTACGACCTTTTTTACCCAATCCCTCTTCAAAACTGCCACTTCAGTTTTAGGTCATAGGAGCCTATTCCCTACTTCTTCCAAGACTCAATGTGCCAAAGAATCCACTGTTCCTTTCTAGAGCCTTCTTTGCAGTTTATACCAAAACAACACACCAGCCTTTCTCCTATCCTTGCTAAGCACGAAAGGAAACAGCAGTGACACGATGGCCACCAGTGGGAAACTGAGGGGGTTCAATGTCCCCAAAGGCCCCACCGTCGGAACCTGACTGCTTTCTCGGCAGACGTGTGGAAGCACCAAATACCTTTCCGAACAAGGACTCCACCACCGTCTTCAACCTCTCACTCCACCGATCACCAACCCAAGACTAAAACAAAAGCGGTTGGATTGGGAGCGAAGCTAATAAAACCTAAGCTTCAGCGTAGTATGATTTTCCTACGCCGCTGTAACAAATTACCACAAATTTGGTAGCTTGAAACAATACTTACTTACTCTCTCACAGTGCTCGAGGCTACAATCTGAAATCAGTAGCAGGAGGCCCAGGTCAAAGTGTCTGCAGGGCCACATCCTTCTAGAAGCTCTAGGGAACATGCTCTCTTTGTCCTCCCCAGTTCCGGGCGACCCCCAGCACCCCGGTCTCAGCCTCCGTGATCACACTGCCTCATCTCCTTCTGTCTGAGTCTCTCTCTCTGCCTCTGCCTTATGGAGAGGCACACAATGGTATTTAGGGCCCATTCAGATAATCCAGGATAATGTCCCCATCTTTGAGATCCTTAACGTAATCACAGCTGCAAAGATCTTGTATCCACATAAGGTAGCATGCCTAGGTTCCAGGGGTTAGACATGAAATCTTGCGGGGGACCATTTTCAGCCCCACCACAAGGGCCCTCAGATACAAAGCCTTGTCTCCATGCCTGGGAGACATGATTCCTACAGACATTCCCTGGGCACGTGGCCCTTGCTGGGCCAGAAGGGGCCCTGTCAGCGGGGGCTTGAGAGCGCAAAGGAGCTTTTCTGAATGGTCAACCATGGAAAGCAAAACCAGATGGCCCACCTAGAGAGGGTTCTTATGTGGGGAGAAACCTGAGATCCTTAAATCCAAAACTTGTGTTTATTTGTGTCTCCACAGCATAAAAGTATGAAGAGATGAGAAAAACTCAGCCGTGGAGAACTCACTGGGACCACTTTCATTGTCCATCCATATTATAGAAAATACGGCAGCATCCCTGCCCTCGAAAAGGGTCATTAACTAGCATGAGCCATGCATGTGCAAACATTGGTGGTTATTGAAATCCATAAGCACGTTACCTAGATTTTGGATCTCTGAGTTGTCGCAGTCACCGCTTTGTGATGATCCGGGCTTTGCCGTGACTCTCGTCCTGAGAACACCATCCCCCAGTTATCCAACCAAACCGTAGTTGAGATGCAGCTGCATAGAGATTCAGCAGAGGTCAACTGAGTTGCAGATCCTTGGGTTAATCAAGAGAGAGAAGGGGCTGGTTGGGTGTGACATCACATGGAAGTGCTTTATAAAGCCCACGGCCATCGGCACAGGGTCAGAACCGCCAGCAGTCGAGGGAAGAGGACCCAGAACAGGAATTTCCATATTCTGCTCAGTGCAAGCAACCTACATGTGAAAAATGACCAGAATCCAGAATATTCCCTCGATAGCTGGGAGCCGATTACGCCAACCCTGGGTGAACTGAATCAGAAAATGAAGGATGTTGAGGGGCGCCTGAGTGGCTCAGTCAGTTGAGCGTCCTACTTCGGCTCAGGTCATGATCTCACAGTTCGTGGGTTCAAGCCCCGCATCAGTTTCTGTGCTGACAGCTCAGAGCGTGGAGCCTGCTTTGTATTCTGTGTCTCCCTCTCTGTCTGCCCCTCCCCTGCTCATGCTGTCTCTTTCTCTGTCTCTCAGAAATAAATAAAAAACATTAAAAAAAAATTTAAAAAAGGAAAATGAAGGACATTGAGAGCAAGCCTCATGAAGAGATGAGAAAAGAACCTCTCCAGACACCTTCACCATCAGAAAACCTGCTATATCCACACCCTGTTTCAAAAGCACAGAGCCATCAGCAGACAGCTGTGTGAATGCTGCCTGAAAGTAGGCTGATGCGACCCAAGCCTGACTGCCCAGTGGAGAACACGTGACCATGAGAACATGAGTTGCCTGTGGCTACTGGATTCTGGGATGCAGGCTCCAGAGGCAACTGCATGTCCTAGGTTCCCCCAAAGCCGGCAGGAGACAGGCGGGATCATGGGGTGTGTGCTCTGTGGCTGCAGGGCCTGGAACGTTCTCCTCATGTCACGGTGGCCGGACTCCTGCCCCGCCCTGGACTTTGAACCTTGATCATGGTCACGCAATCTCCGCTCTCCTGTATGTGATCTACGGTGAGGACTCCAGATCTGTCCTGGGTGCTCTGTACCCGGAGCCCTGCATGGTCCTCTCCCTGCCCTTTCCCTGGGTTTCTCCCAGCACGCACACCAGCTGTAGACGGCGGCAGAGCTCTGCTGCCTCTGAGCCAGATCCAGAACTTCAAAACAATTGGAACCTTGATTTCCATGCCACTGAAAAGACAAAGGGACATCACAGTTCCACATACTCAAGGCTCCTTCCCCTCTGCAAACCTGATGGCATAAACATAAAAATTGAAGAAAAAATAAATAAACGAATAAAGTCACCAGAAAGCCAGCACCGACTTCTGCCACCTCGGACTCCTTCCTCCATTTGCAGGAAGACAGAAGTTATGCTACTTCCAGCAAACGTCAAATTGAAGGGAGGAAAAATGCAGTCTTGTGCTTTCAGATTCTCTCCACTAGGTGGCGCGCACTGAGCCTTTGAAAAAAATAAAAATCAAAGATTTTGCGTGACTCCTATTTCCTTCCAAGTACAAATAGGATTTTTGCTTTCTAGGAATGGGAGGCTAAGCTCAGGAAAAAGGAAACTGAATTCAGACCCAAGATTATGGAAGTCTTTTTTTTTTCTCCCACTAGACTTCTGCCTTCTGTTTTCTCTCTCGAACTATCACTGCTGAACAGAAGGCAGAGATTCTCCCTGAACCTTCCTGATAAATAAATGGCTAAGCTTTTCTGTGATCAGTCACCTGTGTTCTTCAGGCCCTTAAGTGTGGGTGAAACTATTGTCCACTCTTAACAGGTAAAAGTTAACTGCTTTTCACGGGCCCCAAATATTCATGCTTAAAAACAGAAAGGCTCCCCCAAAACCTTGACTTACACCTTACCATGTAAGAACAGCCTAAAGATTACCTTGTACTGCAAGGTGCTTAACAATCTACAAGGGGCGCCTGGGTGGCTCAGTCAGTTAAGTGTCCGATTTTGGCTCAGGTCATGGTTTCACCGTTCATGGGTTCAAGCCCCGCATCGGGCTCTGTGCTGACAGCTCAGAGCCTGGAGTCTGCTTCCGATTCTGTGTTTCCCTCTCTCTCTGACCCTCCTCTGCTCACGCTGTCTCTCTCTCTCAGAAATAAATAAAACATTTAAAAAAATTTTTTTTAAATAAGAAGGGCCACTGAAGTCAGAAGTTCTAAGCTTCCATTTAAACCTCCAACATTTAAACCTGTGAAACTGGTAAAGTCACAATTTGTAAGAGGCCTCAGTTTCAACATCCACAAAATGGTAGTAATGGTTTGGGAAGCAAGTGATAAAATGCATGTGAAATCTTAAGGCCTGAAATGCCCAGCATCACTAGTTGTGAGGAAGATGCAAATTAAAATCACAATAAAGTATTACTCGATACCAATTAGCATAGCTATTATCGAAAAAAACAAAAACCCTAACAAATGTTGGGACACCTGGGTGGCTCAGTCTGTTGTGTGACTCTTGATTTCAGCTCAGGTAATGATCCCAGAGTCATGGGATCAGGCTCTGCGCTGGGCGTGGAGCCTGCTTAAAATTCTCTCTCTTTTCTCTCTCTTTCAAATGCATTTAAAAATCTTTAATTAAAAAAAGGTAACAAATGTTGGTGAGGATATGGAGGAATTGGAATCTCTGTGCATTGCTTGCAGAAACCTCAAATCCTGCAGCTGCTGCACAGAACACTTTGGCAGCGCCTCAAACAGCTGAATCTAGAATGTTCATGTGATCCGGCATTCCACTCCTAGGTACGTACTCAAAGGAACTGAAAGCAGGAATTCAAACGGATACTTGTACACTAATGTTCGTTGTGGCAGTATTCACAATAGCCAAAAGATGGAGACAACCCTAGGGTGTGTCCACAGATGAATGGATAAACAAAATGTGGTAATATATCCATGCAATGAAATCCTATTCAGCCATAAAGAGAAATGAAGTACTGACACATTACAACATAAATGAACCTTACAAACTTGATGCTACATGAAATCAACACAAAAGGACAAATGCCGCATTATTCCATTTCATGAGGTACAGAGAACAGATAAATTCATAGAGACAAAAAGTAGATTAGAAGTTAGGACCGACTTGGGGCGCCTGGGTGGCTCAGTTGGTTAAGCGTCCGACTTCGGCTCAGGTCATGATCTCACGGCTTGTGAGTTCAAGCTGCACATCAGGCTCTGAATTGACAGCTCAGAGCCTGGATGGAGCCTGCCTGGGATTCTGTGACTTCCTCTCTCTGCCCCTCCCCCGCTCATTCTCTCCCCCCCTTCAAAAATAAATAAACATTAAAAATTTTTTCAAAAAAAAATGTTAGGGCCAACTAGGGGAAGGGAATGTTAAAAGCTATTGCTTGCATGGTTACAGAGTTTCTGTTTGGGGTAACAAACAAGATTTGGAAATAGATAACTGGTGCCCGTTGCACAACATAGTGAATGTAATTATTGCCACTGAACTTTACACTTAAAAAATTAAAGTGGTAAATTTCATGTTGTGTACATTATGCCAAAATAAGGAAATACAAGGTAACAATAGGTGGACTGAGATCAATTTAGCATTCAAAATCAAGAACAGCTTCGGGAATGGCATTTTTCCTGTGACTATATTTGGTGATTAAATTTCCTTATCCATAAAAAAAAAAAAATCCCCAAAGCCTGGCACGTAACTCCTTCAAATCACATTTGAATTCAGCTGGCATGCGTCGAGTTTCTTCTGGCTTGCTTCATCATCCCAGCAATCTTGCAAGGCACCCAGGATGGCTGTCCCTACACAGTATTCTTCCAGAGCCCCTTCTAGGTACAGACTATCACTGAATCTTAGGACAGAGAGGATAAGAGCAGAAGAAGACACCGTGAAGGGAAAGACGTAACATCCAGTGAGCGAGCGCTCTGTACGCCAAGCGTTTTACATCCCTCCTCGCAGCCCAAATTCTATCTCTGCATTTTCCCAGATCCCTCAGTCGGGAGTGATTTCTCTCTATCTGATATTTTCAAGCCTCTCTGAGACATTTCTACAATCTGCTCTAATGTAAGGGTTGTATTTGCACGCGTCTCATTTAGCATATCGTGAGGACCTAAAGGCAGGAGCTTCTCCCCTGCCCTCTCCTTCCCGTCATCCACCTGCTCTCCCACCCATCGGCAATGGTCGTAGGGAATGTTGGCCATGGCCTCTGTCCAAGCTCTCTCCAATCTGACAGCAGGGTGCGTTTGCCAAGCATTTTTCTCTACAAACAACCGCTTTTCATCTGTTTTATTTACTGTAACCTCAGCTTTTATCAGCCCCCCAAGACATCCACACATCGCCACCACAAAGGCCCAACCATAAGCACCACCGACAAATCCTAAAAAGGATAAGAAGTAAATGGCACCAGCAGGGAGACTATCTGAAGGAAGGCACTAGAAAACAGCCTCAGTTCAGGCTTTAATCCAACAAGGCATGAGACTTTGCTCGACATACAAAAAAAGATGAGTGCCACCTCGTCCTTATCCCTCAATGAGCTGGCAATTGTCTTTGTACACGCTTCCTTCACTGAAAATCAGAGCTCCCAAACCACAGAACATCATCCCCTCATCGCACAAGATAAAGTCTGGAACAAGATGCTATTGATACACTTTCCACACAGGATCTCACTTAAATTTTACATCAACTAAGTGAAGTCCTTCCCAGTCTGGCATCGGCTACCTCGATAGTTCCTCTCACTAATCTCTGCCCAGAACTCTGTTCTTCGGACACACAGAACTACCTTCCATCTGTTACCTGAAGGTCCAAGTTCTCTCTCTCCTCAAGTCTTCTATGAACAGTGTTTCTTTTGCCTGGACCCCCGTCCCTATCACTACCACTCACCCTTGATGTTCTTCTAACTAACATCTACTCATCTTTGAGGTCTGATCTCAGAAGTCTTCCTCCTGAAAACCTCCTCCACCCTCCCAAGACTGAGTTTACTACCTGTCTTCCAAGATACCATGAACCCATTAATTATCTCTAAAGTGGCACTGATCAGACTCTTAAAAGTTCATGTTGACTTGCCTGTTTCCTCCCCTAAGCTGAGAGGTCTGTAAGAATAGGGACCAGGGGCGCCTGGGTGGCTCAGTCGATTGAGCTTCTGACTTCAGCTCAGGTCACAATCTCATGGTTTGTCAGTTCGAGCCCCACGTCAGGCTCTGTGTGGAGAGCTCAGTGCCTTGGAGCCTGTTTCGGATTCTGTGTCTCTGTCTCTCTCTCTCTGCCCTCCCTCCCTCCCTTGATCGTGCGCTCTCTCTCTCTCTCTCTCTCTCTCAAAAATAAACATTTTTTTAAAAAAGGAATTATTTTCTTGACTCTAACACCCATTTATGAATGGTGTGAGCCCTTGCTCAGTCCAAAGTGTCAGTCATTTACTAATGAGTAAAATATTTACTGAGCGCCCCCTATGTCCCAAGTACTGAGCAGTGAGAGGGGAATGCAGAGCTAAAAGACAGTGTCCCTGGCTAAGAGGGCTCCAAGGTGAATGCAGGTGAGACATAAGTAACCACTTGTCACAAGGTAGTGGGAAAGTAGTATGACAGGATTACGTTTCTGGGGCCTGTCAGAGCACATAAAGGAGATAACTATGCCAGACTGGACAGTGAGAGCAGACACCTACCAGGTAAGATCACCTTGGAGAGGAGTTTTAAATTTTTGAGTAGATACAGTCATTTAAAAAAAAAGGAAAACTCACCAAGAGACCCATGGCCTGTATGAAGCCATGACAATCAGAAAGAACATGGAATATTCTGGAACTTATGCAAGGTTCCTTAGGGCTGGTATACAACATGATTGAGAGGGGAAATAAGAAACGAGGTTAGACAGGTTGCCCTGCTGAGCTTGGATTTTCTCTGAAGCCAGTGGGGGACCATGAAACTATTTTAACCAACGGGGACAAAATGAAATGTGGGCTTACAAAGGCCCCTACCTGGGAAAACTGGGTGGCTCAGTCGGTTAAGCGTCCGACTTCAGCTCAGGTCATGATCTCATGGCTTGAGTTCAAGCCCCTCATGGGGCTCTGTGCTGATAGCTCAGAGCCTGGAAACTGCTTCGGATTCTGTGTCTCCCTCTCTCTCTGTCCCTTCCCTGTTCGTGCTCTGTCTCTCTCTCTCTCTCTCTCTCAAAAATTAAATAATTTTTTTTTAACAGGCCCCTACTCAGTTAGCAACCTAGAAATAGACTTGGGGTAAATTCAAAATGGAGACTAGGAGGCCAGTCTTGAGGCTGTTAGGGTCGTCGACGCAAGATATGAGCAGGAGCACCACAAAGGGAGAGAACTGATGAGTCAGGTGGGGGCATGGGAGGAACTAAGGGAGCCGAATTTATGTTTCAGGATTAGGCAACTGGAGAAAAGGGAGCCACACTGCGAAGAAGACAAAAATCAATGTGGTTTGGAGAACACTGGGCTTTAGTGCTTACAGAATACTAATACGAAAGCCCCTCTGTTAGTCTGGGCTCACTGGGCAGAGACTAATTAGAGTTAACAGAAAACTAACTTGTAGGGGTACCTGGCTGGCTTAGACAGGACTAGAATAGAGCATATGCCTAATAGAGCATATGACTAGATCTCAGGGTCATGAATTCAAGCCCCATGTTGGGTGCGGAGCCTACTCTTAAAAAACTTCAAAAACTAAATTATAGACTTTATGTGAAAAATTATGATTGTGTTGGGTTTTGATTTTAAGTATTTTTTTTTATTTTGCCTTTATTGTTTTAAACTAATCTCTAACCTCAAAGTGGAGCTAGAACTCACAATCCTGAGATGAAGAGTCACATTTTCTACCAACTGAGCCGGCCTGGTGCCCCTTGCCTTGTTTTGTCTTTATCTTTACTGTCTCCTACTTGACCTGTCTTATTGACTCTTCTTTTGTGAACATGTAAGAATTCTACAATTGTTTGGATTTAAATGGTTATTTCCAAATGCTTAAGGTACTGGGAAGTTTCTTTTCCTGCATATTTTTTTTAAATGTCCCTTTCTAATTGGTTACACTATGATATACTCCCATAGTGATATAGTATGTAACCATTTAAAATGGTTTGTATTTTAAAATATTTAATGAATGAGAGAAATCATTGTGACGTACTCCTAAGTGGAAAGAAAGCAGGTACAAAATATAAATAGTGCATGCATATAAATAGTATGTATAATATGATTCTAATTTTCAGAAAAATATGTGTGCATCTATACTTAGGAGAACAGAATGGAAAGCAAAACAGCAAAATATCATTCTATGTCTGAGTATTGAGAATTTGAAATGAATTTTTATTTCCTTCTTGTGTTTTAATGCATTTGCCAAATTCAAAACAATGAATATTTAATATCCCAGGGTTTAAAAATTCATATTGTTTTCAAATGGTTTGCCTTATAAATTTATTCTATATCTACAGTGGCAAATCTTAAAACTGGAAATAAATTCACCCAATCAGCAGAAGTTATCTCTGGACTGTGAAACTAACAGCAACAGATTTTCCTTATACTTTTCTGCATTTTTCCTCATAATGGAAAGGTTAATAATTAGAAACAGGTTATTAGGAGGAAATAGATTCCATTCTTCCCTATGGCTCAGAAAATTTCACTCTCAGAGAAGAACTTGGTGGTAGTCATTTGCACCTCTGTGTGAATTTGACACCTCTCCCTCAGAGGTATTTACTTTCCCCTTATGGTCTCTAATTAAGAGGAAATCTGCGTTCCATAATGTCAGATGTCACGTAGCTCAGCCCACCTACTATCCCACCAGACGTCCTTTTATTTTTTTTAATTTATTTATTTCTAAGTAAATAAATAAATCTCTCTCTAGAGAGATGAGTGGGACAGGGGCAGAGAGAGAGGGAGAGAGAGAATCCCAAGCAGGCGCTTGGAGCCTTACTTGGGGCTCAATCTCACAAACCATGAGCTCATGACCTGAGCCAAAATCAAGAGTCAGAAGCTTAACCCACTGAGCCACCCAGGCCCACCCACCTCACACTTCACACAGGATTTCATAATGAATAATAGCCTCTCAGGAGATGCCCTCTTCGTCAGTCATCCTTCTTCCAGAAACAAAGGGCTCTTGTCCACAGTCTCCTCCTTTGATTATATTTCTTTCCTATTTTTGCTCCTCAGTGTTCAGGGTTAAGATTCCTTGGCTAGTAAAGCATGTTGGCTGCATAGAGCTACTTATAAGAAAAACCAGAGCAGCCTCCAGTGGCTGGAGAGGTGAATTCCTCCTAGATATCTTTTTCTTACTTTTAACCCCAAGCGCCTTCTTTTTTGCTTTTTCTCCCAGTTCCTTTCTCCCCACAAGTCCTGGATTTTCTGAGGCAAAACAAGTTATAAACACCCCGTGCACACCCTTGCATTTGTCAGATCGTGCCTTTTCGATTCTGGGTTCAGAAACTGCGGTCACCAGACGTGACCTCCCTAGGAGCCTCAAACAGCCCTGAAAGGTCACCAGGGCCGGTAGAAATCAGAATTCCCCATCTACAGGTGGAGGGAAATCTCGCTGAGAGGAAGCGGTTTGCCACAGGCAGTGAAAATGGCCCAGAGCCAGTACGCCAGCACTGTGTTCCTTTATTTACTCCGGCTTTCCTGTGCTCTGAAATTCCCTTACTAGACACAAAACCTTTCATTCCGTCTTTGGAAAGAAGTCCTGGATGCCAGCTGAACTTGAAGGAAATGACTCATTGTGAACAGCTGAGTTTCCTAGACAGCTAAGGGCTTGCTTCCCTCTCATCCATTTCCATTCCTTCCTCCCTGCCTTATCCCCCTTCCTCTCCTCTCTTTCCCTCGATTACTTTTACACTATTTGGAATCATCTAGACCTGGCTGCCTTCAAGTGTGAGCTACAGCCCCCACCCTATCCACACGGTGGCTACAGCCACCGCCTAGCAGCACACACTGCATAAGGTGGGTGGGGGAAGCAGAAGGAAAACTGGGTCTACATTTTTCAAGAGCACAGGAGAGGCACCAAGCTTTCATCATCACCTTCAAGCATCCAGCACAATATATTGCAGAGTTTCTTGCCTCCTGAGATATAAAAGAGCTGAATTTACCCTTGTGTGACAACGCAAGAGTATCATGATAAACCTAATAATAGCTAATATTTATTTAGTGCTTACCATGCACCACTTTTCTTTGCATATATGAATTACTTAATCAATATCCGTGCATTCATTCAGTTATTTTGCAATCCTGTAAAACATCAATGCTTGAGAGGCTATTGAAATATGGGGACTATTTGCCCCTACATTTATTAATTATTGGATTCTTTTCTTTTTTGCCTTTTTCTGAAGGCATTGCTATTAGGTTATGAAATATCACCATTCTAGATTTCTGATGTGCTTCCTTTAATCTTCTACAGATTTAGAAGGATAAACCAATCATGTTGGAATTCTATCCAGAGAAAGGTAAATATGCTTTGATAAGGGCATATAAGTAAAATATATTAACAATCATGAATGTGTGGTACCCAGAGAGAAATATACTCGATATATCTGTCTCATTCATTTTAGGTGCCAGAGCCTTTAACTTTTTATGTAGAAATAATTTCCAGTTGACAGAAAAGTTGCAACAACAGTACAAGAAACTTCCATACACTTTTCACCAACCTTTCACTAACTCTGGCTGGAAGTACCTCAATGAGTTCATGAGGTTCAATTTCTCAGGACCACTAGTTCACCATTGTAAGAATTGTTTAGTCTGTCATACATTTAATCTCCTAATTTTTCCTCCTGCCATGACTGATTAACATTTGGCTAAATTCATTTTTGCTGCCTATTTTCAACCTGAAATCAGAAGTATGAAAACCTCGAGACATCATTGAGACCACTGACCTGACGAACTGTAGAAGTTAAACTATTTCAGACTGAAGAAAATTAATCCCAGCTTCGGGCTGTACTATAGATTTATTCATTTCAAATATTTATTGCTAGGAACATTTGGGGGTGTGTTTGCTTTTCAGTGTTATTTATTTTTGAGAGAGAAAGAGTATGAGTGGGGGAGGGTCAGAGAGAGAGAGACAGAATCTGAAGCAGGCTCCAGGCTCTGAGCTGTGAGCTGTCAGCACAGAGCTCGATGCGAGGCTTGAACTCACAGACCGCAAGATCATGACCTGAGCCAAATTCTGACACTTAACCAATTGAGCCACCCAGATGCCCTGCTAGGAACATTTTGTAACAGATCTGACACTGTCAGAAGTCCTATTAATCTATAATATGGAAGCACATCTGACCTTATCAAGGATGAAGAGTACTTTATAAGATTAAAAAAAAATCTTTTGATTTTTCTCCAGTCTTTCCTTCTGTGGGCAAATTATTCATTATTGAAGTTTTTTGTTTGTTTGTTTCTTTGTTTTGTTTTTGTGATCCTATTTTCTAATCCCTGGAATCTGTGTTGCCAAAATGAACTTTAAAAGACTGACAGATAAGAACTATGTCCCGTACATGGTAGAGACTTTCAGTGATTAAGCTAATGCTAAATTAAACACCAAGCTGATTTGAATTAAATGCTGAATTAATGCTAAATTAAACACCAGGGGGATTTGACCACTAGTGAAAAAAATGTCAAGATGACCTTCCTCATGGACTCTCTAGACTATGCTCTCCTTTGTGCAACCAAGAACTGGACATACTCCTTAAATCCGTATTTAGTTTATTTAGTCACTCACTCATTCAACATTTATATTGTAGGGTATCTGTTCTCTTAAGAAAAAGCCAGAAAGAGGGAGGGAAGGAAGGAAGGAAAGAAAAGAAAGAAAGAAAGAAAGAAAGAAAGAAAGAAAGAAAGAAAGAAAGAAAGAAAGAATCAGAGGTGCCTGGCTGGCTCAGACAGAAGAGCATGCAACACTTGATCTTGGGTTGTGAGTTTGAGCCCGGTGTTGGATACAGAGATTACTTACAAATAAAATCTTAAAAAGCAAAGACATGAAAACTGTGTTGCTACCTGAAATGATGATGTGAGCATGTACTGAATTGTTACCACTCTTATTCAGCTCAAAACACATAAATCTGTTTAATGTAAAATTATACTTTAAAAGGCATTTTTGGGGTGCCTGGGTGGCTCAGTCGGTTAAGTGTCTGACTTTGGCTCGGGTCATGATCACATGGTTTGTGGGTTCCAGCCCCGCATTGGGCTCTGTGCTGACAGCCAGCTCAGAGCCTGGAGCCTGCTTCAGATTCTGTGTCTCCCTCTCTCTCTGACCCTCCCCTGTTCACGCTGTCTCTGTCTCTGTCTCTGTCTCTCTGTCTCTCTCTCTCAGAAATAAATAAAAAAACATTAAAAAATTTTTTAAAAAGTATATAGCCATTTTTAATGTGTTATGATATGAAGTGCACAGTACCACCTATGAAATAATCTCTACACTCAGCGTGAGGCTTGAATAACGACCCCAACACCAAGCATCACCTGCTCTACTGACTGAGCCAACCAGATGCCCCAAAACTAATCACAGCTTTTGACGGAACGCTAAGTGTACAAGAAATCCAGGGGTAGAGGAAAAATTTAGTTGAACTATGAAGACACAGTCAAACAAGTCCAGTATGTGGAATATCCTTTAAGACAATGGGCCGGGATGTCTAATAAGCCAATGTAATGAGGAGGAACATGGTGGTGGGATTATATTCTTAGTTCAAAGGCCTAACACCCAAATGTAATTCATGAACATTGGCTGGGTCACTGTTGAAAAAAATATGCTACAAAAATTTCTCCTCAAGGGGTTACTGGGTGGCCCAGTCGGTTGAGCTTCCAACATCGGCTCAGGTCATGATCTCGTGGTTTGTGGGTCTGAGCCCCTCATGGGGTTCTCGGCTGTCAGCACAGAGCCTGCTTTGTATTCTCTGTCCCTCTCTCCCTCTGCTCCGCACCCCCTCTTTCTCTCTCAAAAATAAATAAATAAACTTAAAAAATGTATCCTCAATTGGAGAAAATTGAGTATACCTCTTAAAATACATCAAAGAATTAGTATCAATTTCCTTAGGTTATAATGGCACTGTGGTGTATATGAGAATGTTCTTATTTTTAAGGGGTATATGCTACAGTATTTGAAATAAAAGTATGTTGGGGTCCACAAATTACTTATAAATTTATATTTATAAAACAGAAAATTATGTATGTATGAAATAGATACCTATATAGATAGGTAGATACATAGATATCTATATATCTCAACACAAAATTAGAAATAAGTCACATACATATTTATATAAACATATGTTGGGGTGCCTGGGTGGCTCAGTAGGTTAAGCATCCAACTTTGGCTCAGGTCATGATCTCAAGGTTCATGGGTTCAAGCCCTGCGTCAGGCTCTGTGCTGACAGCTCAGAGCCTGGAACCCGCTTCGGATTCTATGTCTCCCTCCCTGTCTGCCCCTCCCCCCAACCTCTCTCTCAAAAATAGACATCAAAAATTTTAAATAAATACATAAACATCTGCTTATACATACACACATAGAAAGAGCAAATGTGACAAAACGTTAACAACTGTTAAATCCAGATGATGAAGAATTTTCATTTCACTATATTTTTAAATTCTCTTTTAGACTGAAGTGTTTTAGCATCAAATGTTGATGAGAAAAATACATAGCAATAGAAAGGGAAACCTCTACGCACCAGGAACTGGAGGGGTAGTAAGAGAGGGCTGAACCCACGGGTCCCGCAGTGGAGCGAAGACCAGGCAGAGGCCACGGGAGCTGAGTTTTCAATGTCTGAGCAGAAGCAAGAGTCGGCCCCAAAGGTGCACCAGCTCCTACAGAGAAATGGCATAAAATCCAGAGCCAGCGGTAAATAATCATCCAGCAAAAGAGCTGGAAATCTGATGCTGATGGAGGTTGAAACAAACATCCTCAGAACCTTGGAGATTGAACTCAACATTCCCAGAAACTTGGTACATGATTGTGAGACCTCAAATAGCAGCAAAGACCGAGACTGATCACATGTGGCCACACTAACGGCCCATTATCCTTTAACTAAGGTTGAAAATGGCCACAGGAGAGAACAATGAAAATGAAAACTATCTACACCCACGTAGTTTGGCGTCTGTTTTGCAACATGCCTTTCCTATTACATGGTCATCATTAGCATAATTTTACTATCCCAGGTGAATCTTTTTTAAAATTGTTTTTATTTTATTTTTTATTATTTTTGAGAGAGAAACAGAGAGCAAGCAGTGGAGGGGCAGAGAGAGAGTGAGGGAGATACGGAATCGGAAGCAGGCTCCAGGCTATGAGCTGTCGGCACAGAGCCAGACGCAGGGCTCAAACTCACAGACCACGAGATCATGACCTAAGCTGAAGTCGGACGCTTAACCGACCGAGCCACCCAGGTACACCTATCCCAAGTGATTCTTATCCAAGAAAGGAGAAGTTGCAAATAACTTTGTAGTTCATCATAGGAACGCATCATAAGACCCAGCAATTCAAGAAAGCATCAACAAAGTTGATATTCCAAGACTCTTTGAATGCCTTGTCTCAAAATCTCACCTTGCTATTGCCACAAATCCTAAACTCTTATACCATGTTAATTACCTCATTGCGTAATCAAGTCCCTGCATTTAAAGACCTGCCATAACCCAGAGTTCAACATCCTAGTAAATCCGGTCTTGAGGAGACGCTATCTGTGGAGTTGTCATTCTCCCTTCATCTAGTAAGCAATAAACAGCTTTTTGTTACCAAGAGGTTATTTGGGAACTATTTGGGAAGCCAGCGTTCTACAAGGTCAAAGAAGAAATTCTACAACCAACAAAGGAAAAAGGCAGATTATAACAAAGTAATGGCAAGAACACTGGGGAAAAAAAGACTTTTCATCAGCAAAATAAATGCTGGAAGACAAAGAAGTAATATTTTTGATGTGCTGAGGAAACAAAATTGGAACCAAGATTTCTAAAGTCAGGCAAAATATCATGTACAAGTCAAGGCAAATTAGAAATTGTTTGACACTCGAGCACTTAGAAATTACTACTAATAGACCCTTATTTTGTAGAAATACGAAATTAGAAAAAATGAACCTAGAATGGCTGAAAAAGGAGAAAGAAGCAAGAGTATGCAAAAGAATTGTTAAAATATGCTAGTAAGTCTAAATAAATATGGAATGTGAAAAAAATTACAATATCAATCATTTTGTGTGTGTTTTCAAAACCCACACTGGGAGCTGGCACTCCCAGTTAAAGATAGCATATTAAAAGCCACCATTGGGGGCGCCTGGGTGGCTCAGTCGGTGGTTAAGCATCTGACTTTGGTTCAGGTCATGATCTCACGGTTCGTGGGTTCGAGCCCCGCGTTGGGCTCTGTGCTGACAGCTAGCTCAGAGCATGGAGTAATACAGATTCGGTATCTCCCTCTCTCTGACCCTCCCCTGCTGACGCTGTCTCTCTCTCTCTCTCTCTCTCTCTCTCTCAGAAATTAATTTAAAAAAATAAAAAATTAAAAAAAAAGCCACCACTGGATTCTGCTTCTTCCTGAAACCCCACAAAAAGTGACAGTCAGCAGATTTTTTTTTTCCAAACATAAAACCCACCAAAATGAAAAGAACGGTAAGTATTTCAGCAGCAACAAAAGGCTGGATGCTGCAAACAGGAGGCAAGTCAGTTGGGGAATATTGGTGATGGATCTGATTTACAGCACAGAGCTACTGGCAACACTGGCTAGCTCTCGAGGTAAGCCAGAAGAAGGACGAAACCCACAGACTGCGCTGGAAATCTTTTAAGGTAAACTCCACCCATCTGTCACTGCACATCAGGCAACTGCGCTTCCCCTCCTCCAGCATGAGACTGGAGGCTTATTCTCTGAAGAAATAAAACAAAGGGTCTCATGCTGGGATCATACTGAAAACAGGATACCCAGGAAACTGGGCTTCCAGGAGCAAAAAGAGTTCCCAGAATGAGAATAAGAGGAGATCCCATGGTAATGGCTCTACACTGGCGCAGAGAGCAACCAGTCCAGGTGAGGATAAGTCAGAAAAGTCCAGAAAAGGCTTATGGGGGCGAAAAAATGTCACTGAGAAAATAATTGATATATTTGCCAAGAGGAGGTTTAGGCAATTAGGGGAAAGTGTGGGGCTGAATTAGTGAGACATCTGCTGAAAATTAAATGAACAATAATTATTAACTGAAGGGAAAACAAAGTTATGCAAGAAAAGTAGAAAATGGTTCAACTGAATAACAATTATATTCACACTGACTACTTATAAACAAAATTATGATATAACTCTTTCAGACAAATGCATATAGGTGTGCCTGGGTGGCTCAGTTGGTTAAGTTTTTTAAGTTTATTGGGGCACCTGGGTGGCTTAGTCGGTTAAGCGTCCGACTTTCGCTTAGGTCATGATCTCGCGGTTCGTGGGTTCGAGCCCCGCGTCGGACTCTGTGCTGACTGCCAGCTCAGAGCCTGGAGCCTGTTTCAGAGTCTGTGTCTCCCTCTCTCTCTAACCCTCCCCTGCTCACGCTGTCTTTGTCTCTCCTAGAAATAAATAAAAAGCATTAAAAAAATTTTTTAAAAAAAGTTTTTTAAGTTTATTATTTTTTTAAGGTTTTTATTTTTTTTAAGTTTATTATTTATTTTGACAGAGAGAGACAGCATGCGTGGGAGAGGGACAGAAAGGGAGGGAGGGTAAGAATCCCAAGCAGATCCTACACTCCCAACATAGAGCCGGATGCGAGGCTCAAACTCATGAAACTGTGAGATCCATCGTGACCTGAATCAAAACCAAGAGTAGGAGACTTAACCAACTGAGCCACCCAGGTGCCCCGCAGATGACTCTTGATTTCGGCTTAAGTGATGATCTCAGTTTGTGGGTTCGAGCCCTACATCGGGCTCTTACTGATAGCACAGAGCCTGCTTGCATTTCTCTCTCTTCTCTCTCTCTCTGCCCCTCTCTTCTCCAAAATAAACAAATTAAAAAAAAAAAAAGACAAATGCATAGAGGGATGTTTATCTAGATCTTGGTGGAGGAATGGAATAAAGAGAAAACCCTCAATGTTCATAGTGAGAAATCAATAGGTAATGTCGAAAACTGAAAACTCAAAAAACAGCAATATAAACATATTATTGAGAGAGATAAGATGAAGAAATACATTTCAATATATTTGGTTCCAGGAAGTAGGGAACCAGGACATGGAGCAAGGGTAAAGAGGGAAGACCCAGATGGAGAGCTATAGGCAGAGGGTTGCTACTGTTATACAAGTATTGCAGAGAACATCTTTTTAATTTTTAATGTTTATTTATTTTTGAGAGATAGAAAGAGAGCATGAGCAGGGGAGGGGCAGAGAGACAGGGAGACACAGAATCTGAAGCCGGCTCCAGGCTCTGAGCTGTCAGCACAGAGCCCAACCCAGGGCTTGAACCCACCAGCTGCGAGATCATGACCGCAGCTGAAGTCAGATGCTCAACCAACTGAGCCACCCAGGTGCCCCAAACCTGGGGGGTTTTAATCCATCTCTCAAAAGCTGGTAAATAAAGATTCTAAAAATAAGGTTATAGAACATTTTAGAACGTTATATAGGAGGAAAGTAAAGCTAGAAATTTCCACTCCAAAACAGAGAGTAACTATTCTCTTCAAGCATGCGCAGGACATTTGCTAAAATTGGCTACAGAGGAAGCCACTAAAGGAAATCTCAACCAATTTCATAGACTGGACACTGAAAATTAATCCATATGGATTATTGAAAATTTGAGAAATGTAGATAGGGTACAGTACAAGATAAAAATTATCTGTCATTCCCCTCTGGCCAGAGATTACCTCTTTTAATATTCGGCATAGTTCCTTTCTGTCTTCTTCAAAATGTGTATTTATAGCTGCTCTTCTTTTCATTTTCTTCTTTTTTAAACAGGGACATTTGCCGCATATTCCTTTTGTATCTTGCTTTCTTTGCGAATAATGTCCTGGTTTATTTCTGCCATAAGAACACTAGCCTCTCTCTCTAGAGTTTATTTTCTTTCCAAAGTCAGGCTAATGGAGAGAGTATCTGCTCCTTGCTATAAAGGGCGGCTCTTAGAAGAGAGTGAATATTCACAGCGGTCAGATGTGTCCTGACCAGAAGGAAAGGGGCTACAGAATGCATTGGATAGAGAGGTGAAGGATGGCCTGAGAGTTGAAGCAAAAACCAGACTGTCACTCTACCCAAAGGACCTGCGTACCTCCCCCTTCCCCCCAATTCAGAACCAGCAGGAGCTCGGCGGAGGAAATCCTCACACCCCGCTGGTTGAGGCCAGAGAGGACAGGCCCACCCATCCCACGTGGGGGCCTGTGGGGGTGGGGAGGGTGCAAAATAGGGGCCCAGGAAGAGGCCGAAGGACAGGCACTGGGAGAACTGGGAGAATGGAGAATCAGAAGCGTAAGGTCAGAATCAACACGGAGCACCTCGAGTCTTCTGCCCGCCTGCTCTCACCGCACTCCCGTCGCTACCTAGTCACAAGTGTCTGTCCTCTGCTACTGGAGCCTTCGGGTGAAAATGCCGTTTAAGCCCGCAGCAGAGCCGGGCGGACGCGCCCAGGAGCGCTGGGCGTGGCGGGGCTTAGGGCGTGGTTGGAAGGAAGCCAGGTCCCGCTCCCTGTGCTTGGACTGGTGTCGGGAAAAGCCACGTGGTGCGGTGGCGGGCGTCCCCGGCTGCTCCGCCCGCGATGCGCGCACCTGGCGGATCCGGCTCCTGGGGAGCCACGCCGCCTAGGGGGCCAAGGGTCAGGGCTTGAGGATGCCTTCCTTCATGTAACTTCCACTGGGTGCCTGACACGCGGTAGGGCTCGCTGCGTTGTAACGGTTGCTATTCTTTAGGTCTGCGCCCTTGCTGCAGTGATTTGAGGCACAGGCTTTGGTTTAAAACAGTCATGGGCTTAAATCCATGCGCAAATCCCACTTATTAGCTACTTGGCTGCTGCAGGGTGGATTTACCACCACTCTAAACCTGTTTCCTCAACCGCAAAATGGAATTAATAATATACACTTCATGGGATTAAATTAGCTAATCTAGGTAAAGCACTTAGCATAGTGCCCAGCCCACAGTTAATGGTAGCGGTTGGAATTACCATTTAACACATGGTTGTTGGTTTTCCTTACCCCCCTTCTTCTCCCTCTTTTTCTTTTTTTTTAATTTTTTGTTTTATTTATTTCTGAGAGAGAGATTGAGAGAGAGAGAGAAAGCATGAGCAGGGGAGGGTCAGAGAGAGAGGGAGATACAGAATCTGAAACAGACTCCAGGCTCTGAGCTCTCAGCACAGAGCCTGATGCCAGGCTCGAACCCACAAACCGTGAGATCATGATCTGAGCCGAAGTTGGTCGCTTAACCCACTGAGCCATCCAGGCACACCTCCCTCTTTCTCTTATTTAAATATTTTTGGGGAAGGGAGGCATTTCTTTTGAGACTGTTTGGAGATCTATTGCTATTTTTCAGTAGCCTCATTTTACTATCTTAGTTCATCCCCATATCCTGTATCCATTCATGATTTCTAGTATTGAGAGAAGAGAGTTAAAGAAATAATAGAAATAAGTGAAGTAAAACATAGTTCATAGGTCCTTTGATAGATGTCTGTATCAACACAATGAAGGAAACAGACAAAAAAGAATTGGTCCAGAAGGCTTTTTAAAGGAAGTGATTCTTCAGCCTTATCTTGAAAATTACATGTTTGGAATCAGATAGCCTCTGCCATTTACTAGCTGTGGGTGAGTAAACTCATCTGGCCAAGCGATGAGTTTACTTCTCCTCATGTATTCAGTGAAGGTGATAACACCCACCTAAAAATTGGGTAGGATTAAACGAGCTGATAAATGTGAAAGCCCAAGGAATTGACAGGTAATAATAAATTATCAATAGGGGCGCCTGGGTGGCTTAGTCGGTTAAGTGTCCGACTTCAGCTCAGGTCATGATCTCGCGGTTCGTGTGTTCGAGCCCCGCGTCGGGCTCTGTGCTGACAGCCAGCTCAGAGCCTGGAGCCTGTTTCAGTATGTGACTCCCTCTCTCTCTGACCCTCCCCTGCTCACGCTGTCTCTCTCTCTCCTAGAAATAAATAAAAATATTAAATAAATAAATAAAGTATCTGTACTTTCTGCCTCTATTAGCTTCGTCCCCTCTCTTGTCCTACCTTCTCCATTACCTTCTCCCCACTAACTCTTTGTTCCAGCTTCCCTTCCCCTCTTATCCTTAGTTTGGTGTCATCTAGAAATATAATAAACCTCCTAAGTACAAAACATAAAGCCCCTTGAGTTGTGGATTGATCCCTAGTAATTTAATGGTCTTCATGAAAATGTTGATCCAGACAACTTCTATAATAACCCATAAACATCTGCCCATGATGTCTATAGCACTCTTTAAAACATATTTTTCCGGGGTGCCTGGGTGGCTTAGTCAGTCTGACTTTCACTTGGGTCATGATCTCACGGTTGGTGGGTTCAAGCCCCACATCAGGCTCTGTGCTGACTGCCAGCTCAGAGCCTGGAGCCTGTTTCAGAGTCTGTGACTCCCTCTCTCTCTGACCCTCCCCTGCTCATGCTGTCTCTCTCTCTCTCTCTCCTAGAAATAAAACATTGAAAAAATTTTTTTAAATAAATAAAAATAAAACATATTTTTCCAGGGGCGCCTAGATGGCTCAGTTGGTTAAGCGTCTGAACTCGGCTCAGGTCATGATCTCACGGTCCGTGGGTTCGAGCCCCGCATAGGGCTCTGTGCTGACAGCTAGATGGAGCCTGTTTCAGATTCTGTGTCTCCCTTTCTCTCTGCCCCTGTCTCATTCATGTTCTGTCTATCTCTGTCTCAAAAATAAATAAACTATAAAAAAAATAAAAATAAAACATTTTTCCAGCTTTTTGAGAAAAGTGAAAATGCAGGGTTGTAATGGAAACCTTACCAAAGATTGAGATCAAGTTCATCTACAACATCTTTCCAACCTACCAACCCTAAAGACTCTGTCACTTAAAATAAGGTTGGTCCAATAATCTGTGCTCTTTCACAATTTGACTTATGATAGATTTTTTTTTTACTTATGATTTTTTTTTCCTGGAACAACAAATTAAATTTTCAACTTCTCCAGGCCAAGCCTTTGTTTTAAATGATGAGGATTTCATTTCTTCATGTAAACTCCCATGCCAAGAATGCATTGAAAGGAATTGAGTTTGCTTCTCTAGAAGGAAAAGACTACGAGGGCTGAAATTAGTCTGTGACAGCAGCCTTTGATGAAACCTCCCCTTGAGCACTGAACTGACCTGACCCAGAGATCAAAGCCTCATCTACTACCCCTACGGGAACATGATCAATCCCGATTTCAGGGACAGTTACTAATGTCTTCTCATCTGAAACCAGGTCCTGCCTCTGTCCTGCAGACAGCTCTCCTGGAGCCTGCCATCTGCCTGGTTTTCACTAGCATCACCTGATGCCATTCATTCCCTCTCCCACCTCCGCCATCACACAGTGAACTAGGGCCTGGGGACAGCAACACCGTCCTTGCCTTCCAAGTGTTGACAATCTCGCGACTGACGAGGTGATTCCAGTAGAAAAGCAAGTCAAGGTAAACATCGCTAAAAGACAGCACAAATGAAGAGGCATGGGCATGAATTTCTTCCAGAGTCGGGGACCGTGGCGCTGGCCAGGAGCTGAGCTGGCGGAAATGGCCTGCTGATAGAAATCCACTGTGCCTCCTCCATGGTGTGGGGTCACTATCTAGAACAGTTAAGGACATGAATTTTGAGTCTGCCTGCCAGGTCTTGAAGCTCAGCTCAGCGCATAACTAGCATGCGGCCTGGGCAAATTCCTTGGCCCCTCTGAGCCTCAGTCTCCTTTTCTCTAACATGGGGACCATGATAATCCTCCGTATGTCACCGACCTGTGGGGAGGACAAACTGAGTTATGTGAAACACACGGTCTATAGTAAATGCTAATAAGGGCTAGGGATTGGTGTTATTTATGACACGATGCTCTTGATAAGAAATGGACAAGTGAGGTGCACCATCATGTCTGTGTAATTCGTTAATGCCGCCTGGGGAGAAGCGGGTGTGTTCAAGGCGCTCTCTGGGACGACTTGTATAATGTCATCTTCAAGCAAAATGCCTTGTAATTGGCGCAGCTCCGAAAATACACGTCTGCTGGGGCGTGCACACCAGGCGGGGCTGTGGTCCGTGTCTGGTCTGCAAACACCCGCGGGCGAGCCCACGCTGCGTGTCCACTCGGACCGCTGGGCGTGAGGCTGTGTCCGTGTGTGTCGCCGACACACACACACACACACACACGCACGCTAATATGAGCCCTGCTTCGACGTGCGTGTCATGGCTTANTTTACCATTCAGCATCACACAGGCAGCACGCCTATTTCGGGAAACCCAGAAACCGTTGTTTGGGAATAAAATGATGGGGTCTTTAGTCCTGAGGAGACAAGGCAGATGATGGTGATGATGGTGGTGGTGGTGCTGGCGGCGGCTATAGTGCCCGATTCCTGTGCTCCTTCTGCCCCAGCCATTGCGAAATCCTTTCTCCCCGAACACCCTAAGATCCAGGCTCCCCTCGGCAGTCGTGATCCTAATGCCCCTGCTTCCTAAGGCCTGTGGGTGCAAGGTGTCCCCTGGCCCGGGATAAAGGAGAGCCTNACTAGACTTTTGGTCGAGGTGTCCGGGCAGAAGACCAGGAAGGGAGTGGAAGGGGAACCCTTGGGACCAGCCCACCATCACAGTGGGAGAGAACGAGGAGGAAGAGGAGAGAGGGCGTCTTGCCCAGTTCTCTCTGCCTCAAGGACCCAGGATGAGTCTCAAAGGCTGGCTCTCCCCGGCTCTCCCGGGGAGCACAGGCTCCCACTTTGAGAAGGGCCGGCTGTCCAGAGAGTCCGAGACACACCTGCTAAGCCCCTCACTGCCAACCCCATGCCCTTCGTACGGTCACTTGACTCCAACAGCAACACAGATGGTCATTTCAGCCTCTGAGCCCCTGGGCCTGGCAGGATCCCTCATCCCTCTTCCTTCCTGCCCCTTCTTCAGCCCCCCAGCCGCCACCTTTCCCCCCCACACCCAGACACACGACCCCAGCGCTGCTGGACTCAGAAATCTTCATATTAGAGATGAGGTTTCATCAATAATTTCGGTACACTGATGGAAGGAGGGTGGTTTGTCTGTCATGCACGTAGATCGGCGCCTTCTTCCATGAGCGCACGCATCCAGCAAGTATTTTTCAAAAATGTGCACTTCCTCTTCGTTGCTAATCCCCGCTCACCCCGGCCCCCAACAGACACTCCCCATAGCACGCTTGACTCTGAGGCAGTGAGGGGCGCAGCACTGTGTTAAAGCAGCCCATCTCTCGGGCGCTGAGGAGACAGGCTTGGCATATGTCACAGCCCCAGCCGCTGCTTCCTGCTAATTCTCTCTGGATGGGCCCAAGGCCACCCCTCATTCCCATCCCTAGCTCCCTAGGCTCTCTGCCTGTAGCCCCGGGCAGATGAGACCCAGATTCGGGCTGGCAAGAGCTCTAGCAGTGGGCACGGCCGCCCAAATATCAAATGTGTGTGTGTGTGTGTGTGTGTGTGTGTGTGTGTTTGTGTACGTGCTTCGGGCGTGGGGGTGGAGCAGCTGGGCAGCTCCCTTTCCCCGTAAACAAGGACATGTGACTCTCCCACCTCCTTGCATGGCTGAGCCAAAGAGCAGAGAGGAGCTGTGGCAGCTTGAAGGAGAGAATAATCGTGGAGGCCCCCCAGAGAGGGCCAGGCTTACCTTCTCTCCCTTGAGGATCTTCTCCCCGGGGCCCAGCCCAGTTGGCAAGAAGGGAAGCAGCTGCTCGAGGCTCACTCAGGTGTGTCTCCCATCCGTTCCTCCTCCAGCAACAGCCACCTGGAGACGGACCCATCCTCACGGCAGCCGCCCCCGCAGCTGCCACGTGGTTTCTGCCACCTCTAAGATGTGCCCTGGGAACTGGCTCTGGGCGTCTATGACTTTTATGGCCCGCTTCTCCCGGAGTAGCTCCAGGTCTCCTGTTCGCACGAGAGGGGCCCTGGAGGAGATGCCGGCTGTTCAACATCCCTTCCTCAATGTCTTTGAGCTGGAGAGGCTCCTCTACACGGGCAAGACAGCCTGTAACCACGCCGATGAGGTCTGGCCAGGCCTCTACCTTGGAGACCAGTATGTACCTGGCAGCCCGGGGTCATAGCCGTGTGTGTGTGTGTGTGCGCGCGCGCGCGTGTGTTGGGGTGGGGGGGCAAGAAGGAAGGAGAAGGGTGGAAGGGAGGTACTGACTCCAGCTTGAGGACTGAGGGGCAGGGGTGCGTGGACAGAGAGTGGAGGATTATTAAGATACTCAACTCTGGACAGAAAGTCTCTGTTCATGTAATAATGTCATTGCTTTAGCATAATTAATTATTGAGTGCCAGTGCTACGAACCGGACATAATAGATGACTTCTCTCACCTTCCATCTATTGTGCTGTGATTCTGGGGGGGGAAAAAAAAAGGAGGCAGCCATTGGGGACCAGGAAGTGGGCAGTAAGATGAAGGTTGACCAGGCAAAGCCGAGAAGACGGGGGCCATGGAGAGAAGAGCATCACGGGAAGAGTAGTCCTCTCTTTCTCTCAAGGGCGTTACAATTTACAAGGAGTTTTTCACGTGAATTTTCTCTCTTAATCTTCACAACAGCCTTATGAGGTAGGTACCACTATCCCCAGGTTACAGATGAGGAAACTGAAGCTCAGAGACGTTGTGACTGGCCCAAGGTCACACGGGTCGTAAGTAGCAGAGCCAGGACTTGCAGGTTCAAGTTCAGTGCTCTTTCTACTTGAGGAATTTGCACTGGACAGGGCATTTGCCCCGAGATATAGCCATGGTGCCTGAGAGGTGTCTCCCACTAAGCTGAAGGGTGTGGGCCAGACAAACACCGGAAGGTGACCTCACAACACAGGGTAAACGTGGGCATGGAGTAACTGGTAACAGAGAGGAAGATTCTGGGTGTTGGAGTATAAAGTAACAGGGGAGCTGGGTGTGGGAGCAAGGGCCGGAATCACAGCACCTCAGGGTTACCAGCGAGGTTAAATGTGAGCTGGTCCAACTACTCACCTGATGTCCACATTCCCTCTGCCACATCCATGCCTACACACTGACCTCCTCCCGCTGCTTGAATGCCCCAGTGACGGGAAAATCACTCTCTTCCATGATGTTTCAATCTTTCTTCAGCGGGATTCCACGGTCGGGACAGACTTCCTTACACAGAGTACAGATCCAGTGAATTCTTCGCATACAGAAAGTCAAAGCCCGCCCAGTCTTTTGATATTTTATTACGGCTTTTATTATGGTGATTGCTCACCCTCCCTGTTAGTCTTCTCTCCTCCAGGCAGAACCTCCCCAGCGCTCTCAACCCTTGCTCAAGGGCAAGATTCCAGGTCATTGCCCATCTTAGTTCTCTCGCTCTGGGTCATCAGGAAGTAAGGCAGGGGCGTGGGACCAATGACATTGGCTAGGCAGCCGCCAGGGCGGGGAAGAGGGCTCCTCGCCCCAGGGCCTAGCTTCCCCACTCTCCCTTTAACCTCTACTCAATGCAGGGACATAGCCAACAACCGCCGAGAGCTCCGTCGCCTGGGCATCACCCACGTCCTCAATGCCTCGCACAGCAGGTGGCGAGGGACACCGGAGGCCTACGAGGGGCTGGGCATCCGCTACCTGGGTGTCGAGGCTCACGACTCGCCAGCCTTTGTAA
>NW_027527441.1:2240916-2357538 GCF_008692635.1 Crocuta crocuta
CTGGACGTTAAGTTAGGGGAAAGCCCCAGGGTTCAAGGATGGAAGAGATTTTAATGACATGACAAAATGCTCGGGGTATGATATTAAGGGAAGAAAAATGCCCTCAAACATCTCTAAAAGGCAATGCACGAAAAGGAGATAATCCAAAATGTTAACAGTAGCAATGATAACGCACGTGGGAAGTATCACCTGAGTCCCTATGCTGTACTAGACCCAGTCTTCCATTGGAGACGAGTGTCTTCCGGAGCCTTTTTCTGGGGGGATGGGGCAGTTCTGAAGGCTGAGCCCCTGTGTGTTGTCCATCTTATTCTGTCCAGGGGGGTCTGCATTCTTCCCACCACTAGTCTGCACCCCATCCTGTCTCCCTGCACCCCTCCTCACCTGTCCCCGTAGCTCTGTCCCTAGCCTTCTCCAGCCCCCCAGCTGCCCGCTGTGTCTGTCCTCACAGGGAGGATCCTGGTGCACTGCGCGGTGGGAGTGAGCCGGTCCGCCACACTGGTCCTGGCCTACCTCATGCTGTACCACCGTCTCACCCTCGTGGAGGCCATCAAGAAAGTCAAGGACCACCGAGGCATCATCCCCAACCGGGGCTTCCTGCGGCAGCTCCTGGCCCTGGACCGCAGGCTGCGGCAGGGGCTGGAGGCATGAGGGGAGGGGAAAGGAGGTCAGGCCAGGTGCGGGGGGTCCCTGGCTCCAGGCTGGAGGGAGGAGGCCCAGACATCCTATCCTCTCCTGTAGGCGGGAGAGCGAGAGGCCTGAGGCTCAGGGCTGCTGCCACTATTTGCCAGGAGGGGGCTGGGGAGTGAGGTCGGGTGGGGTGCTGGGCCCCGGGAGGGAGCCGACCAGGGAAGGAAGCAGCCACGCTGTCGTTGGAAAGCAGTCCTGGGATTCAGACACCCCAGATTTCAGCCAGGCTGCTTGCAGTGACCCAGAGCCCCTTCCCCCACGTTGTGCCCAAGTGTTCCCCCTCGCTCCCTTGTCGAAACTAAAGTGCCATGTGTGCCCTGCGCCTGTGCAGGAGTCAGGGATGCCGCAAGCACCAATGTGATGGTCTAGACGTGTGTGTAGATGGTGGTGTAGAGACAGACGGTGCAGAGAGGGTGTGAAAAGCTGTGAGACCGGAGGGAGAAACCCACAGACTTGTTACTCCAAGCACAGGAAGAGGAGGTGTGGGAGGATTGGCGCTGTGCCCGTGGGTGCTGGCCGTGGCCAGGAGCTGCAGAGGGGCCTGCCTGGGAGGCTTCAGAGGCTCGCTGGCAGTCTGGCTGCAGGTGTCTCCAGGAAAAATAAAGATGGTGGACAGGAGAAGAGCCTTGTGAAGTCATTGACAACGTGAAGGGGCTCCCCACTTCCCTCCTGGGAACCCTCACCTTGCTGGGAATAACCCCAGTTCCTGACTCCCTCACAGTGGTCATAAACCCCCAGTAGTTCTTAGGGGCGGTTTCTTTCTCTCAAGTTCAATTTTACACTGGGCCACAAGTGAAATCCGAAATTGCTATTTCCCTTCACATCCACAGAGGGGCAGCAGAGGACCAAAAACTTCAGGCTTTGCAACTGGTTTGTGCAGCTGCGCGGAAGACACGCCCGCCCTCCCTCTGCCTGATTTAAAATAGGTCTATATTCCCAAACTCAGATGTGTGAGAAACATACCTTTGTTTTCAAACATTTCTAATTTCTGCATCAAGTCCCCATCGTGATGGGATAGCAGAGTATCCAGGATAGCAGAGTATCCATCTGAAATCGACCTTAGCCTTAAGCCATACATTCAAGGGTTTGGGTTCTGCCTGGTTACCAAGGAATTGGAGGAGAGGGAAGGAGGCATGATGTGATTGCTTCCTCTCGTACTCTTTCCAGGTTTGCCTCATTCAAGTGTAACACCGTCTTCTTAGTAAACTTAGTACAAATTTAGACTCATCAACCAGAGAGAATAGTACGGTCTTTCTGTTAACCCCATGGCCAAACTGCCAGCCACCATGTCCCTCCTTTTAAAAAAGACATGTTTGGAGTGCCTGGGTAGCTCAGTAGGTTAAGCGTCTGACTTCGGCTCAGGTTGTGATTTCAAGGTTTGTGAGTTTGAGCCCTGCATCAGGCTCAGAGCCTGGAGCCTGCTTCGGATTCCGTGTCTCCGCCTCTCTCTGCCTCTCCCATGCTCATGCTCTGTCTCTCTCTGTCCCTCAATAATAAATAAACATTAAAAAATTTTTAATAAAAAAGACATGTTCCCAGAGCAGAATATCTACATGAATAGGAGGAGACAGGGGAGAAAGTGAAAAATACAGGGAAAAGAAATCACTTAATATACCTGAGGAGTATATCTTACCCCAAAGTATAGAAACAGAACCTCAAAGCTGGAAGGGACCTTCATAGATAATCCATTTCTACCCTCCAACAAGGCATAGATGAATCGCCTTTTAAAAATCTTTCATGAAAATCATCAAGCACTTGCTTGGACAGCTTTGATGTGTCCAAGTATACAACTTCCACACCATTTCCCCAGCTCTCAATACAAAACAACTCTAATACTGCGCTTGCATCATGCAATCACAATACAGTGGTAATGAGATGAAGCCGAAAGATCTGGCAGCCTGGGCTCCCTGGCTATTAGGGCCTGTGGGCGACTCACTTTGTCTCTTCCCCACCTACTCACATGCCTCAGTTCTGCCTGCTTCCACAGAGTTGCTATGGGCATTTAATGAGATATGCAATAAAAGCTCAGAGCCCAGTCAGTGTTTAATAAATGTTCTTTCTCTTGCTCCGTCCTTCCCGTGGTTTGAAGCCAGCTCGCTGGCCCTCCTGTGTCCTCTCACTTTCCTCCCAACAGCTCTGATTGTTTCCAAGAGTCTGCATTTGTCATGTTGCTAGTTTCCTCCCCAGCCTTGCCCACAGAGCCATCTCTTTCTGATTGTGGCACCCAGCGCTGGTGTCTGTGCTTTCAGCTGGACCTAGACAGTGGGAGGCCAGCAAGATCTAGTAGCTGGGACCTCACATTTCTTTTTAATTTTTTTTAAATGTTTATTATTTTTGAGAGAGCAAGCAGACGAGAAGCAGAGAGAGGGGGAGACACAGAATCTGAAGCAGGCTCCAGGCTCTGAGCTGTCAGCACAGAGCTGGATGTGGGGCTCGAACTCACGGACTGTGAGATCATCACCACAGCTAAAGTCAGCAGCCTAACGTACTGAGCCACCCAGGCGCTCCTGGAACCTCAAATTTCTATTGCTGTCGAGGGCCAAATTATTCTAAGGGGTAGAGTGAGGTCTTCCTTAGGAATGTGGGTTCTAATCAAAATGCACCAATCAATTCCCTATCAGAACCATGGGCAGGGGGACTTCAGAATAAGTACAGATAACCCAGAAGTAACTCAGGATCTCAGAAGCGCTGTCAGTGTGACCTGACCAGTACAGAGTGGGGCAGAGCAGGGACCCCCTTTGTCCTAGTCTAGTAGATGGATTACTATTGAGGTGACCACAGCACGGCTGTATTACTGCAGGCTGAATCTGCCTCCCGTAAATTCCCTAGAGTTTTTTCGAGCCAAACAATTTGAGAATTTATTTCTAACTTCTAGTGGAGAAGGATAGCTACTAAAGTATATTTGACCAGGGGCGCCTGAGTGACTCAGTCAGTTAAACATGCCACTTCGGCTCAGGTCATGATCTCACAGTTTGTGGGTTCGAGCCCTGCTTTGGGCTCTGTCCTGACAGCCAGCTAAGAGCCTGGAGCCTGTTTCAGATTCTGTGTCTACCTCTCTCTCTGACCCTCCCCTGCTCACGCTCTGTCTCAAAAATAAAACAGAAATTTTTTTAAGTATATTTGACCAAAGACTATCCTCACAGAGCAGGTTACATATCTTTATTATTTAACAAAGCCATGCTTTGCTTTGCTTAGAGTCTTCTGCCTTTACAGATATTAAGACACTAACCCACTGAATCTCCATAAAGCCCCCTGTATAAGGTGTCATTGGCATTGCTGAGGAACAGGGAAATTGATGTGAAATACTTTCTTTCTCAAGGACACACAAATAGTAAACGGAAGTGCTAGGACTCAAACCTGGTCCTCTGGCCCAGAATCTGTGTGTGTAGTCAGCCCTTTCGTCCCTAACTCCACCACATAAGGGTGTGTGTGTGTGTGTGTGTGTGTGTGTGTGTGTGTTGTGGAATTATATGGTTGCAGGGAGAGGAGAGGGTGGCCACAGCCTGGCTGTTACACAGAAAGAATCAGTGCTAGCTTCCCAAGGGGCTGGCGGGGACCGCTGTCACGGGTGGGTCTGGTTCCCACCTGCCAAA
Source organism: Crocuta crocuta (assembly GCF_008692635.1). Taxonomy (NCBI): domain Eukaryota; kingdom Metazoa; phylum Chordata; class Mammalia; order Carnivora; family Hyaenidae; genus Crocuta; species Crocuta crocuta. The sequence goes on from NW_027527441.1 coordinate 2,245,197, forward strand.
ACCGATGGCGAACATCCAGTCTCTAATCCTCTTCTTGGGAGCAGTTGACCATTTGAACCCGAGCAAAGGAACTGCAAAGGCACCGGAATAAAGGAGCCCGAGTCAGAGTCAGGTTGTGCTTCCAGCTGGCTGGGCCTCGGCCCTGGGCCCTTGCCTNTCACCCCAGGGAGCCAAGGCCCCAGGCAATCTTGTCCTCCTGTGCCCGCTGCTCCTGACTTTGCCACTTCCAGCCATGGCCTGTGGCCTGTGTGACGATGATGTAAACAAACCGCTGCAATCGGCCCCAGAGCCTGTGCTGCCTCGGGAGAGAGGTAGGGGTGTTTGCCCAGTCCCTCACCCCTGCAACTAATCACAGCCGAGAAGCTCCGCAGGGACAGGAGCTAAGAGAGAACGGCTGCTTCTACGCCCCATGTAGCAGGTGGACCTGCAGCCAGACCGGCAGCTGAGAACGGCGAGCGCCGGGCCGGCTGCGCAGAAAGGCCTCTGCCAGCAGTTTCTCACACAGAAGGGAGCCTGACCGGGGAGAATGGAGCCGGTTAAGAAGAAATATAGACCCGGGGCACCTGGGTGGCTCAGTCAGTTGAGCGTCTGACTTCAGCTGGGGTCATGATCTCACAGTTTGTAAAGTTTGCGTCCCACGTCTTTGTGCTGACAGCTCAGAGCCTGGATCCTGCTTTAGATTCAGTGTCTCCCTCTCTCTGTCCCTCCCCTGCTCGTTTCTGTCTCTCTCTCTCAAAACTAAATAAACACTAAAAAAAAAAAAAAAAGGAAAGAAAGATAAACCCAAACTGTTGGTTATTGGAGGGGAGGCGGGTGGGAAGATGGGTGAAATACATGAAGGGGATTAAGAGTTAAGAGTACACTTATTATGGGGCGCCTGGGTGGCTCAGTCGGTTGAGCATCTGACTTTGGCACAGGTCATGATCTCACAGTTCATGAGTTTGAGCCCTGTGTCAGGCTCTGTGCTGACAGCTCAGAGCCTGGAGCCTGCTTCAGATTCTGTGTCTCCCTGTCTCTCTGACCCTCCCCTGCTCATGCTCTGTCTGTCTGTCTCTCTTCATCTCTCAAAAATGAATAAACATTGAAAATTTTTAAAAAAAAGAGTACACTTATCACGATGAGCTCTGGGTGCCGTATGGAATTGCCAAATCACTATATCGCACACCTGAAACTAATATAACACAGTATGTTAACTATATTGAATAAAAAATTGTTTTAATAAAAAAACAAAAAGGAAGGAAGGGAGAAGAAAGGAGGAAAGGAAGGAAGGAGGGACAAGTTTATCATAGATTTCTCTCCCTAGAGCTTTTTTTGAAGAAGGAGCAAAAGATCTAACAGTTTAGGGAAGAGCCCTGTTCATACCCTCATGCTTGGATTCTATGAAAATATTACCTCAGTGGCAAAAGGGATTTTGCAGAGGCAATTAGAATACAACTTTGGGGGCGCCTGGCTTGGTTGGTGGAGGACGCAACTCTTGCTCTTGGGGTGGTGAGTTTGATCCCCATGTTGGGTGTAGAAATTACTTAAATAAATTAAAAAACAAACTTTACAACTTTGCATGGAGAAATAACACTGGACTGTCTGGTGGGCCCCATCGTGTGAATCCTGAAAAGCAGAGAACTTTTTCACGCTGTGGTGAGAGATTTGACGTGGAGGCTGAAGCCCCATTACTGGCTTAGAGGACAAGGAAGGGAGCTGTGAATGACAGAATGCAGCTGCCTTCTAGAAGTGGGAGAAAGTAAGAAACCAGATTCTCCCCTGATCCTCCAGAAGGAAACACAGCCCTGCTGACAGGGCTTGATGTTAGCCCAACAAGACCCACATCAGACTTTTGAGCTACAAAACTGGAAGATAGTAAATTCACATTGTTTAAGCCGTTCGGTTCGTGGTGAATTGTGACAGCAGCATTGGGAACTGAGTATCAGATGCCTTGGACTGTCCGTGAAGACCTTTCCATGTGAGCATCTAACCACTGGTTCAAAATGATGAGACTAGGGGCGCCTGGGTGGCACAGTCTGTTAAGCATCTGACTTCGGCTCAGGTCATGATCTCACAGCTTGTGAGTTCCAACCCTGCATCAGGCTCTGTGCTGACAGCTCAGAACCTGGAGCCTGCTTCATATTCGGTGTCTCCCTCTCTCTCTGCCCTTCCCCTGCTCACACTCTGTGTCTCTCTCTCTCAACAATAAATAAACAATAAAACAAATTTTTTAAAATGCTGAGACTAATCTCCAGCATGAGTTTTTGTTGTTGTTTTGTTTTCGTTTTTGTTTCTGTTTTCACAATTGGGAGCTGGCGACACACCGTAGAGGGAGGAAGATTCACTTGGGAAGGGCTTTACATCAGGGGTAGCAAACTGTCAGCCTGACACCTAAATTTACTGGCAGGGGGTGTTTCATGATCTGTGCAACAGTTCAAAGCTTGAAAAATGTCCCACAAGATGTGGATTTGTAGTTTCTCTTACAATTTTGAAAAGAACAGTGAGCCTACATTTCCACATGACAATGGTGAGGAGGGGCTGCCCCATTTAGATGAAGTATTACCTGCTCTCCAGGTCATCACACCCCATCACTATGCTCTTACACTGAACCTGCTTCACTCAAGATCATTTGCCTATACACATGCACCCCGATATTTACAGCAGTGCTTTCAACAGTGGACAAAGTATGGAAAGAGCCCAAATGTCCATCAACTAGTGAGTGGGTAAAGATGTGGTGTTGTGTGTGTGTGTATATATGTGTGTGTGTGTGTGTGTGTGTATGATGGAATATTACTTGGCAATTAAAAAGTATGAAATCCTGCCTTTTTTTTCACTCACATGTGGAATTTAGAAACTTAATAGAAGACCATGGGGGAAGGGAAAGGGAAAAAATAGTTTCAAACAGAGAGGGAGGCAAACCATAAGAGACTCTTAAATACAGAGAAAAAACTGAGGGTTGATGAGTGAGTGGGGGAGAGGAGAAAATGGGTGATGGGTATTGAGGAGGGCACTTGCTGGGTTGAACATTGGGTGTTGTAGTAAGCAATGAATCCTGGGAATCTGCTCCCAAAGCCAAGTGCACACTGTACACACTGTATGTTAGCCAACTTGACAATAAATTACATATTTTTTACAAAAGATCATTTGCCTACAGTCCCTGTGGTAAATCAACCATACCATGTGTCCTAATCTCTTACCAAGAAATATAAGATATTCCTTATTCTAAGAAGCCCAGAGCAGTCCATTTTGCCTCATTTTTTTCCCAATCCCCACCTCAACCCCGCCATTCTTTTTTTTTTTATTCTTTTAACGTTTATTCATTATCGAGAAACAGAGAGAGACAGAGCATGAACAAAGGAGAGGCAGAGAAAAGGGGAGACACAGAATCTGAAGCAGGCTCCAGGCTCTGAGCTCTGAGCTCTCAGCACAGAGCCTGATGTGGGGCTTGAACTCACAAACTTCAAGATCATGACCTGAGCTGAAGTTGGATGCTTAACTGAACCACCCAGGTGCCCCAACTCCTGCCATTCTTGGAACATTCTGTTTGTGGGCAGTGGTCACTAGTCTTTGAAATGGCCTAGGATTGTTCCCTTGATGTGGCAGACACCTAAGTCCTCTGCCAAATTCTCGTTTAAGCTCCTGGAAGTGGCCTGGGAGAAGGTGACTAGTACAGCCAGTCCCTCAGGAAGGCCCCTTGGAAGCCAATGGAGAGAACTAGGAAGCGATCTCGCGAAACAAGGAGAGGAATGTTTATCAGCCACGTTCTGATGGTCTTCAGACTAAAAGAAAGGGACTCTCATCCTCCTAGGTAGCTTTCCCTGAGGCAGTTTGTATATTTGAGAATTGAAGGGAAAGGCCTCTCCCTCCTAGCCTCTGGAGTTCACTCACAAAGTGGGTCGGGGCAGGCAAGTTCATATTCACCACCCATGACCTGGACAGAACCAGAGCTCCTAATTCCAGTTGAGGCCACCGACAGCCCAAAAAAGGGGGGGCCAAGGCGAGAGGGTAGAAATATTAACCCGGGAGGAAGACCCAGTCAGATTCAGGAATATCCACGGCCCCACTTGTGGGACGGAACGCAAGGGCAAGGTGTACCGGCTACTTAGAGCACTCCTTCCTAGCTGCACAGCACCTTGGCCCCTGGCCAGGGATGGGAGGACCTTGCTTGCATTAGGAGAAAGGACAGATAGGCCACAAGGTCAGGAAAGGGTTAAAAGGAAGTGAGGAGAGGCTGGACCCCGGGAGCCAAGGCCATTCTAGTGTCCTCCACCTACAACACATGCATGTACAGGGAACTCCCAGCTGCCAAACATGACAAGGCTGTGATCAGCCCAGCTCAGGACACACGGGTGAATGACCACAACCTCAAAAATACCAGAACTGGCAGGAATCCAGGAGAATTTCTCATTCAGTGATTTTCTGACCATGCCTCACAGAGCCCTAGTATTTCAAATAGTTTTTCAGGGGGCCACTGGCAGGGAGCAGGTACAGGGAGAGAAGCCCCATGGTGATTCAAACCGGGCAGATCTGTTTTTATTTCTTTTATGTATGCAGTTTCCAGTTTTAAATATTGCTTAATAGGGCTGCCTGGGTGGCTCAGTCAGTTGAGTGTCTGGTTCTTGATTTCTGCTAAGGTCATGGTCCCAAGATGATGGGATCGAGCCCTGCACTGGGGCTCTGTGCAGAGCGTGAAGCCTGCTTAAGACACTCTCTGCTCCTCTTCCCAGCTTTCGTGCTCTCTAACACACACACCCACATTCAATTAAAAAATTCTGTTCAGAATAAAACGTTTGTAATCTTCCAATCTTATCTGATTCTTCACTTTATTTTTTAATTTGTTTGATGTTTGTTTATTTTTGAGAGAGAGACAGAGTGCAGGCAGGGGAGGGAGAGGGAGACACAAAATCTAAAGCAGACTCCAGGCTCTGAGCTAGCTGTCAGCGCAGAGCCTGATACGGGGCTCAAACCCATGAACCATGAGATCATGACGTGAGCAGAAGTTGGATGCTTAACCGACTGAGCCTCCCAGGCGCCCCATGATTCTTCACTCTATAAAGGAGAAAGCAGCCCTGGAGAGATAACTAACTGAAGTCTCAGAGAGGGCAACACCAGGACTTGGCTAGGGAGAGACTGCTCACCGGCCATTCTCCACTTCTTCCTGTTATTAACAGAACCATCCTGAGCTACGGCAGGACTCATGACTGTCCATCTAGAGACTCCATTTCCCAGCGTCCTTTGCAGATAGCTGGAACCACGTGACTAAGCTCTCACCAATGGAATGGGAACAAGAGTAATGCTCCATTTCTTACAGAGAAGACGCTGTCCCCCCAACTCCCTTGGGGTTGAAACATAAGATATGTAGTTGGCAAGCCAGCTCCTAATGTATGAATAAGAAACACATCTCAGGATGAGCCAAGCAGCAAGAGAAAAAGAGCCTGAGTCTCTGGATGGCTTTGTGAAGCAGAACTACCTCCTTGCCTTGCACCTCCTTTTCTTGGAGGAATATTTACAAGACAGAAATAAATTAGACTTTTTCAAGCCTCTGCATTTTTATGTCTTTTTGTTACAATAGCTGCATTATTTATCTTTTGCAAAATAGCACATTACCCCACCCCACCCCCCACCCAACCTCAGTGGCTTAAAACAACAAACATTTGTTGTCTCATAGTTTCTGCTGGTCAGGAATTCAGGAGCAGCTTAAATGTGTGGTGTTTCCCAGGGTTTCTCCTGCGGCTTGCGGCCAGAGCGCGTTGGCAAAGGCTGCAGTCACTTGACGGTTGACTAAAGCAAAAATTCCTCCTTCCAAGCTCCTTCCCAGAGCGCCATTCCTTACCACATGGCTTCTGCATTGGTGAATGGCTTTGGTTTGTTTGTTTGAGTTTATTTATTTTGATAAAGAGAGCGTGGGGTGGGGAGCAAAGAGAGAATCCCAAGCAGGCTCTGCACTGTTAGTGCCTGCTGCGGGGCTCAAACTCACAAACTGTGAGATCGTGACCGAGGCTGAAATCAGACACTTAACTGACTGAGCCACCCAGGTGCCCTCAGTGTCTTTGGTGGAAACTGCAGCACACCTTTCCGACTCACCTCTGCTTCATTCTACTCGTCCACAAGCCCAGCATGATCTCAGGAGAGTGGTAAACTTGGCTCCACCTCTACCGGGGAGGAGCATTCAAGACTTCATGGACGTACTTTCAAAACCACCACCATGACCCAGCATGCATGGTAATTAATACACTAGATGTACTGGCTGTTTGGTCCGATGCTGCTTCTGAGCCACGCTACTTCATGATGTAGTTTGGAGGTAATAAGAATGAGCATTTCCTGGGGGCTTATTTTGTTCCTGTCATTTGGCAAACATTTATCAAACGCTGTTCCTCACTTGAGCCTCTATGGTAGATTCTACTACAAGCCCTCATTTTCCAGGTGAGGAACTGAGGTTTGGCATAGTTAACATCTGCTAGATTCCAGAGCCTCCACTCTTAACCACTCTTAATCCACTCTTGCCACTGTACTAGTGTTGAGCAATGATCGTGTTTTGTGGAGAGAGAGACGGAGTTTGGTTGGAAGCCCCCTCATCAACACTTCAGAGTTCCGTGACTTTTGCTAAGACCTGACCTTCCTTGGCTTCCATTTTTCCTACTGGAAAGTAGAAAACTTTCCTGGAGGTGTTGGTGAGGAATAAATGAAAATATGAGAAGCACTGACTTGGGATGCAGTGGGTGGGCAATCAAAGGTGTTACTCTCTACCACTCTACTTTATTATCCAATTTCCAGTCTGATGCATGAGATGGTTCAGCTGCGGCCCTGAGTACTGGCTTCATTCTGGAATCCAAAGACATAGCAGGACTACATATAATTTCTGGAAAATACAGAACCCTAAACCCCATAGCTTCTGCTTCCTTCCAGCCTCCTTGGTTACTTAAGAAGAGCCTAAGGGGACATGTATGATAGGCTTAAGAATCAAACCCTACCATCATAGGGGAACTGACCCAGCCTGTATAGACAGAAAGGAAGATCTGCCTCTTCAGTCATACCAATGACTCTCTCTCCTACTGGATTTCCCACGTAGGTGGGGAGCTGAGGAGCAGGGAGGGGAGATGGCTGCCCTGCTTTCCTGGGGAACCAGGGAAATTATGAACTCATTTCATTAAGAGTTGCACCAATTCCTGGGGCACCTGGGTGACTCAGTTGGTTAAGCGACCGACTCTTGATTTCGGCTCAAGTCATGATCTTACAGTTCCTGAGTTCAAGCCCCTGTGTCGGCCTCTGCACTGACAGCACGGAGTCTGCTTGGGATCTCCGTCTCCCTCTCTGTCTCTGACCTCCCCCTGCTCACGCTCTCTTCCTCTCTCTTAAAAGTAAGTAAGTAAAGATTAAAAAAAAAAAGTTCCATCAATCCCTGAAAAGCATTCGGGTACTGAGGCCTCCAGGGCATCCATCTGGACAGAGGAAGGCCAGATCTTTCGAGAATAAAACAAGTAAAAGATCTTATTTGCCCACATATACAATGAGCAACTCCAAACCCCTTCAAAGAATTGCGTGTTCCTCTCTTGCAAACTTCTTTTAAGGAATAAAAGTTTGAGGAGGGCCATCTGGGTGGTTCAGTTGGTTAAGCATCTCAAGTTCTGCTTCGGTCATGATTTCACAGTTCGTGGGGTAGAGCTCTGCATCAGGCTCTGTGCTGACAGCTTGGAGCCTGGAGCCTGCTTTGGATTCTGTGTCTCCCTCCCTTTCTGCCCTTCTCTCTCTCTCTCAACAATAAATAAATGTCAAAAAAAATTAAAGAAATTAAAGTTTGGGGAAATGTAGGGTGTCTGGGTGGCTCGGTCAGTTGACCAACTCCATTTTCACTCGAGTCATAATCTCACAGTTGTGAGATGGAGCCCTGCCTGGAGCCCTGATTCAGGCTCCAAGTTGGGAATGGAGCCTGCTTAGGGTTCTGTCTCCTCCCATTTTCTCTCAATTAAAAAAAAATGTTTGGGGGAAATGTGATAATTTGTCTAATTTTGAAGTATGATATGTTCAGTTGGGCTTAACTATCACTTTTTAAATGTATGTATGTTTGTTTGTTCATTTATTTATTTTGACAGGGAGAGAGAGAATCTCAAGCAGGCTTCATGCGGTCAGCGCAGACTGTAACACAGGACTCGATCTCATGAACTGAGAGATCATGACCTGAGCCGAAATCGAGAGTCAGGTGCCCAACCCACTGAGCCACCCAGGCACCCCAGTGATCACTTTTTACTTATCCACATGGTTAGTGCTCTCTTCCATACCTTAGGGCTGGATTGTGAGGACCATTGAAGAGAGGCTCCCTTACTGAAGGTGAAATGGGACCATCAAGTTTTCTGGCCCCATGCTCCTCCACAAAATTAGCTGTTTCTCCCCAAAGTGACTCTCTAGTGCTTGCAAGGCCTTAAAATGAGGGGGCCCATGGGGTATCTAAAAGGATGCTGGGATGGGGAGGTGGGGATAAAGAGAATCTCTGACTCCTTAAAAGTTTTCCTGGAGGCTTAGTATTACCTTTCCCTCTTTCCACGGAAGATTTAGAAACCTGATTCTACTTCAGACTTCACAAGTAACTTTGAATATATAATACATCATCTTCATTACTGTTTCAGTGTCCTCCTCATAAAATAACCAGATAAATCTTCCTGATCCCCAGGAGTCTGAATCCTCTGGATTACCTAAATTGTATTGATGGTGATGTGGGAAATCAGCTTGTCTTTGGTAAGACCTTCAGTCTCGAAAATGCTGAGAGACTGAACTAATCCTTTCAGGGATGTGTAAGACCAAAGCCTTTCAACCTGTATGTACCTCCCAATCTAAACCATCATCTGAGGCACAGCCCTCCTGGCCATCCCCAGGAGGGATGAGGGTGAGATACTAGGAAGGGATCCTTTGGGCTTCCCAAATTAGAGTCTTTTAGTGCCTCAGGAGACCTTATCGAATGCTTAAAATATCAGGCTTAACACATAAATTGTTGTAGAACATTCTGTCTGATGACTGTAATCATGGTCCTTGTAGGTGTGACCTGAGAGGGTCACTGCCCTGATTGACCAGCTCCATCCCCATGAGAAGTTGTGCTGTTCCCACCCTCAAAATATCTTCCCACTTTGGGGCTATTTAGTTTAAGAAGGGTGGGGAGAGGAAGCATTCCTCGCTTCTTACCAATTTCTCCTTCAAACTGGAAAATCTGTGCCCTAGAAGCAACAGCACCTAGCAGGAACTTAATACAATCAGGCTCACCTATCAACACCTTCCCTTAAGCCAATGTATAGAAAGAACTATTGCATAACAACTATACACATTTTTAAATCCTCAACACTGCCTGGAACATAGCTTAAATTGTATGGTTATTTATACACATGCGCACACATACATCTGTTCCAAAAGTACTTATTGAACCAGACGCCGGCCCCTCAAAAGTGGTTGTGCCCTTGAAAAAATCTCTTACAAGGAGGGCTCGAGAAGTTCTCGTATTTAGGAAAATAGGAATTATCCTGATAATCCCATAACAGACTACATTTTACATGAGGTGTTGAAAGAGAAGTAGAGAGGGGCAATGACAAGGGTGAGCCATGGAAGAGGTGTGTTTTGAGCTGAATTTTACAAAACTCAGGCCCAGAAAGAAAAAGGGCATTCAAACATCAGTGATGCCGTGTACAAAATCGCAGGCAAGAAAGAATGTCCCGTATTTCAAGGACAACAGCAAAAGCTTTGTGTCTGATGAAAAGCACGTGTGCAAGAAGAGTGTATTTGGCATTAGGAAGGCCGGACAATGTGAATGCCACACTCCGCAATTTGACTTTATCCAGGAAGTAAGAGGAACCAATAAAGGTTATCAAGCAAGAGAAGTAAATGATCAGATTTGTGTTTTAGGAAGATAACTCTGGGCCCAGCAGAAAGGACAGACTTGAGAGTGAGATCCAAGTGTTATTTCTTTCAGCATAATTGCTTGAGAATTTGGCCGTGGAGGGATGGGGGAAGGTGGAGACAAAGCATTCTGAATCAGAATCTCTGGGCTCCAGGCCTGGGAATCTTCATATGTGTAACATCTCTAACATAAATAATTCCTGTGGGCTCTAAAGTCTGAGGCAGAGACTAGAGTCAAAGAGGCCAGTTAGGAAGCTTTTGCAATTGCCCAATTAAGAGATGAAATGAGTTGGATCTGTACACGACTCCAATCCCCCAGACCAGCTCTTAAAGGAAAACAATTGTTATAAGACAATTACGTAATTAAGTGCTAAACTGTTGCACACTGCTATGTGATCTCGACCAAGTTATTTAATACCTTAACCATCATGCTTTTAAATGACAAAGCACTCATATGCATAATCTTATTTGAGTGTCACAATTCCCAAGCGTTAGGGAAAGTGTTTATCACCTTCAATTAACAGATTACGCTTAATTGGAAGATGAGATTGAGTCATTCTTACTTGTTTGCTAGCTTGTTTACTGTCTGTCTTCTCGGGCACTAAGAATCGCAGGAGACTAGAATCCTGCTGTCGCCAGCGACCCAGATGGGTCTCCGGTGTAACAGTGCTGGGCACAAAGTAGGTTCATGGTGAACACATTCTGTATAAATGAAAGACAGAAAGATACACAAGACAGAAACAAGCGATGCAATGTCAGATAAAAAGAAATTATTTTGGACGGGGAATTAAGACATTCAGTCTTTCTTCCAACTATTTATTCAACACCTAGGTGGTGATAGATGCTGAAGAGACTTGCCCTGAAAATGCTGCCCATGTGGATTTCTGTGTTTGATTCTGCTACTCGGGAGCGTGGAGGCCTTGACACATCTACCTTAAGCTTAACCTTCGGGCTTTTAGTTCCTAAGGTTTGTAAAACGAGGCGCTGGCCAAACATGAGAAGACAACCTGAGCTCCTTCCAGATCTCAGTTCTGTAATTCATCTGCTTTACCCTCTTATTTCAGTTCCCTCTTTTGCCGTGAGCGAAGGAACGTGCTGCTAGCCACCACCCAGGACCAGAGTCCTGGGCGTCCGAGCAGAAATGCAACCCCTCCCTTAGAACTGGCTTCTCAAAGAGCTATAGAAATGCTAAACAGTAACAGCTCTGGAGGCGGAAAACAATGTGGCACTAATTGTTCGCTTTCCTCCAGGTCCGGGCGGCGGAGGCCGGCCCCCGCCCGCGCCGAGCCTCGCACCGCGCAGCTCGCTTCTCTTTAGAGTGAAGTTTCCCGAGCCCTGGGAAGGCGGAGGGGGAGGCGCGCGCTGGGCGAAGATGCTCGCCCCTCGCAGGGGGGCGGGCCTGCAAATAATACCGGAGTCCCGCAAGAAGGCTCTCATTGGCCGGAGGGCGGCTGACGGGAGGAGGGCGGAGGGTGCAGGGGGGAGGGAAAGGGNGAAGCTTTTCCCTCGTCTGCGAGCCGGGCGCCCACGCCCTGTTCTGTAGCGCCCTGCGTCTCCCCCAGCCCGGGGACCCTTCCTGCATCTCCTCGGTGGTGCGCTCATCCTGGGGACTTTGTTTCCCCCCTTTCCCTCTTTGNCCCGAAAGCCGGTGCGCCCACCCCGTGTGCCCTACCCGGCGCCTGCGTTCGTTCGTCGGAGGAAGCCAGCCGAGAGTTTATTGATGCACCCATTCCAGTGGTGTAACGGTGAGTCCCCGGGGCGCGAGGGCGAGCGGACGCGGGGCTGGCCGCAGACTCGGAGAGGCGCGAGTCTTAAGATCAGATAGAGAGGGCTCTTTCTTCCTCTTGAGTTAAGTTTGTCATGAAATGGGACGGGCGAGGAGGCGTCCTGGCGCCCAACGAGGCTCTGCACAGGGCAGAATTTGAAAAAAAAAAAAAAATCAGGTTTAACTCCAGGGCCGGGAACGTCTCTGAACGTGCGGGGGGGAGGGGGCGTGGGAGCCGAGGGGTTCGCGGCCTTTGTGTGGCGGCTTCGCTCTCCTACCCCCTTCCCTTGCCTTTGTGCGCTCAAACTCTGGTCTTTGTTATGGTTGTCGGAGGAGAATCAAATCCGCGCCCGGGTTGGGATCTCCTAGAGGGAGCTCAAGTTCCCGGCCTGGAACTTTGCAGGCTATTTTAAATATGTATACAATGCAGCGTGCGGGACGGGGCGCGGGGGCGGCTTCCTCTGTGCCTTTGTTGGCTCCTCACTGGCTGCTCTGGGGCTTTGTGCTTGCGGAGGATGCCGGATCAGAGAGCGTGTCTTTATCGGTGCGATAAAGCCTTGCAGACGTCTCAGCGCCCGGATACCTTTGGGTGCAGAGCCAGGCTAGCAGGAGTCGTGCTCGCTGGCCCCAAGGCCACACTGTGGTACTAGCTTCCGAACTGCGGTTGGTGGCCGCCCCTCCTTACCCAAGTCACTCCGCCACCCGCCCTGGCCTGGAGTGATGCTAAATTCATCTCACCTGAGGCTTGTTTGTTGGTTTTTGGCATTTGAGGTGGTACAGGTAGGGCTTGGTTCTGACTCCTCACCCAAGCCATCTTACAGGAGGGTCTTTCTGAGCCACTCAGTTAAAATGGATTGGTATTGGATACTAATACGTCCCAGTAGTTTTGGTGTTTTGACCGCGTCTTCCCGAGGCTTGGAGTTTCTGGAGAAGGCGGGGGTGAAGGCAGGGAGCCTTATCTCTGAGTATGGTAGGCTGGCTAGTTACAAAGAAAAAAAAAATCCATTCTTGAGAGCAGACCCCTGCCAGATCTTGGATTAATTATTTCAAGCGGCTTTTGTTTTAAGGCAGGGTTTGGACAGCATGTGTGTGTATGAACGTCCCCCATCCCCCTCTTCCTCTTGCTAGTAGGATCTAATTTCCTGAAAATGAACCAAGCTGTGTGTGATAGGCGGGCATTGAGGGACAGGGGTGGAGGATGGGGGGTAAGGAAGGACGGTGCATCCCAGCATCTGGGAAAGATTCCCGTTGGCTGGGAGGGGGAAGCATTTCCCAGACCCACCGGTCTTTCTTGGCCAGCCTTCTGTTGACGTCATTCCAGCTCCCAGCCTGCACACCATTGAGATGAGACATTCTGATGTCAAGGCTTTCATAGGTCAGCTGAGACAATGGAACAGAGACTTGAGAAGAACCAAGGTGGCTGGCACTTTATTCTGGCGCTCCTCTTTCATATGGGGTTTTTAGACCAGCGGAGGACTTGCCCCTTTTTCTTTTCACTTCTTTAAAGTGACTGATAGATCCTGTGTTTTGACTTAAATGAGGAAGCAATCTCTTCCCCCACCCCCTTTGTGGAAAAATCTCTGAAGGCTCTCTTTTCTGGGGTTGATGTTCTGCCCTTATAAGTGTTAGAGGAAAAACGATTCGTACTACAGGTTTTAGCCAATATATATTTTTTACCATTTGTTTTTCATTGTAATATAAGCAAATGTACCATCTCCTTCTGGCTATGAAGCTCTTCTCACCTATACTCTTTCTCACATAAAGTTCCAAGCTCACTGACTCCATCCTGGAACCCCAGGGGAAGTGCCTATCAGGAGAGGTAAGATGGTCAAGGTAAACTGATCAGAGGACCACCTGAGGCCAGAGTGCATATACATGCCCTCTACGGTAGCCACCGCTGTACAATTTCCCAGGACAGGAAACCAAGTGGGGTTCTCTGGGACCCTAAAAATAACCAGGATTCTTCTCCTGAAAGGTGCATGGAGAGCCAACACAGATCGGAGGTTAGACCTTCTTAGAGCGTCAATTGTTAGTGAAGTAGGGAGCCCAGAAGCAAGGGCTTCCTGTTGAGCATAATAAGGGTAGGAGCTAATTATTTAATCTTTTCAACAAAGTCTTTCAGGACAAGAACTACTTCTACTTTTTGTTTTCCCACAATGTCTAGGTCAGTGCATAAATCAGCCCTCGATTAATACTTGTTGGTTGGCTGGCCATTCATTAGCTGAGGGCAGTTTCTGGGCAACTTTCCCAAATATCACTCTCCTTACTTTGAAATGGGAGTTTTTGCCAAGGGTACCAGGTTGTCTTGAAAAATCAGGAGCTATTTATCGGTTAACTAGCTCATTGAAAGCAAGCCAAACACGAGGCTAGGCACTGTCCAACTCGCTGTTCTCAGACCCAATTCAGGAGTATTCGAGGTTGCTTGGACTCTTCCATTTCTGATTCCAGGATTCTAGTTGCATCTCTGCTGTGGTGCCTCCCTTTGTTTATTTGGCGAAAGCCTTTGTGTTCTCTTCGTCCCTACCCTGTAAAATCATCCCATGATTTTTCACTTTTTTTTTTAAATTTTACGTGTCTATCACGGTACTTGTCATATAATCAATGTTTGAGTTAAGTTGATGTTTGGAACATTGGGGCAACGTAAGACAACTACTAAATCCTCAAGAGCCAGAATGCATGGTAGAGGCTGTGAGGTCTATAGAATTCAGGGAAGAGAGGGGTCATTGGAATAGCAAGAGGACCAGGCTTGGTGGGCTTCCAGAAGGGAGAGGGAATTTCAGGCAGGGAAAGTTGCATGAACAAAGGTATGGAGGAAGGTGAGAACAGGTTGGACAAGAAATAGGAGACTGGTTCATTTTTGGGTGATGCTGGAAGGCTATGAACGGTGGAGGTTGAGGAGACCCAGTGCGTGCATGTTTAGGAAGACTTGAAACCAGTCATGAGCCTGGGAAATGCATGATGGAAACTACGTGGAAGGAGATGTCACACACATGGGCTCAAGCAGAGGAAGGACTTGACATCAATGAGGTGTCTGGGATGGGGACTTGGAAGAGAACTGGGCCCAGCATCTGAAAGGGGATTTGAAGGGAGGCTCATTATATGGTCACTAGATTGATCTAGGGGATGACTGAGGCATGAGATGTAGGATGTCAAAATTGACTTCCGGTCCTTTCAGCTAGTCTTCTGCTGAGTTGTAGCATTGGTCATTTTAATCTAGACTCCTCAAGGATATTAATGGGTTCTGGCTCCTAACCAAGATGTCAGGCAAGTACTTAAAACCCATGTTGAAGACTTGCGTACAGAGGTCTTTGGAAACAAGCCTTAGCTGTTTGACGTTAGACAATTTATTTAATGATTGAGTCTTTTTTTTTCCTGGTGAAGGGGTAAGTCAGTTTCCTAGTGACATTACAAAGATTAAATCGGTAGCATGAGAATGTGCTTGGGATATTGCAAGATTTTAGTTTTCTTGTCTCCTCACTTTCTGAAATCTAAGAATTTTATGCCTGCCTTTTAGATCACAGTAACACTTCCCAGCTTATTGTTTCTATCCTATATATTTTTTCTTCCCGTTAAACAGTACAGAACATTTACTAATTCTCAGAATGAGTAACTCCCAAAATAGAGAGCGGCTCCAGGACTGGTTAATCCAGCCATTTAACGGACCTAATCTTTTCTTTTCTTTCCCTCTTTCTTCCGCCACCCTCAGCCATTGGCTTCATATTGAACTGCTTTCCTTCCAGCTCTTTCTTGGCTGCCATCATTCCAGTCTTTCCTCCTCCAGCAGAACTTGTCTTTGTTTCCTTGGCCCAAACCTTGTCACAGACTTACCTCAACACCAAACTCTGGCAAGAGGCAGCGATGATCGGTTGGCCAATCGGATTTACCCTCTCAGTCCTGTGAGGCGAAGCATCTGGTGGCTGGTCAGTGCTTCTAGTGCTGCAGGCCTCGGAATCTGATGAGGACCTTGATCTTGATAACATGTAGATTCTGGTTCATTCTGTTGGGAGGGGGGAGATTTTGCATTTCTAACAAGCTCCATGGGATGTCAGTGCCACTATGGAACGGTACATCAAGGCTTTGAGGAGAAAGGGGGAGGGTGCAACGTAAGCTACACCCGCCCCCCCATCACTTTCTGGAACACTGGCCCAGCCTCAGGGTGAACAGTTTCTATTCTGGTCCTGGTGCAGCCTGTCTCCTGGAGCCTGTGGCTTAATAAAGACGAATGACCTTTGTAACTGCACCTTGGCAATCTACAAAGCCCACTTCTTACACCAGTTTTCATCCTCTGTATTTTGCTTGTTTTTAAAAGACAAAGTGAAGCTTAGATAGGTATGTTCTTAAAGGTCACATCTCTAGGGATGTTGGAACCCAAGTACCCATTTTCTCACCTACGGCTCCTCATTTTGCTACTGCACTCAAGAAGCTTCTACCTGACGGAATCAAGTTTTCCATTTCCTGAATCCTTGATCCCCTAGGTGGGATGCAGTTTTAAGGACTATGGTATCCCATTTCAGGGATCGCTGATTCACCCAAGGTCACAGAGCTAGTCAGTGTGAGAGCTAGGTTCTAAACTTATGCCTCAGCATCAGAGACGTTTGGGAGCCCAGAGCCTGCCATTTCTCTCTCCATCCTGGCCGACCGAGTACCATCAGCCCCAGTGGTAAATTTCCAACTATAACATTTTCCCTCCCCGTTTCTTTGCAGGGTGTTTTTGTGGCCTGGGACTGGTTAGTACCAACAAGTCCTGCTCCATGCCACCCATCAGTTTCCAGGACCTTCCCCTCAATATCTACATGGTCATCTTCGGCACAGGCATCTTTGTCTTCATGCTCAGCCTCATCTTCTGCTGCTATTTTATCAGGTGGGTGGCACCCTGGGTGACCTGGGGCACGGAGTCCAGGAGGAGGAGGCTGGGGGTAGGGTGGGCCAAGCGAGAAACCCACAGCAGAATCCCTAACTTCCCACTGGGGTCCCTGCTTTGAGGACCGGGCTCAGCCTGCCCTTCACTGGGCCCCTGAGGCCCGGTGTTTCTATTTTCATCAGCTTCTCGGGTTGTTCCAGAGCATGTAAGGTCACCAACAGTTGGGCTGCGTCGCCCCTCTTGGCCAGTTATTCTAGGGTGGCCTAGAATTACTGTTTGACGGAGTAATCCTGCTGGTCATCCCTTAACGGTGTCTCCACTCCGCACGCACAGCCTCTGGGTGGCCAGGGATAGGTGGGCATTGGTTACACCTACGGCATGTTCCTCTTCCCTCCTGGGAAATCCTGCTGTCAGCCCTCCAGATGCTAATATTAGCAGGCTGATGTCTGGAGAGCTGCTTGGTCGGCCTCGTAAGCTCTTATTTTTATAGTGGAAAAAAACCCCTAAAAACTCCCCTTAATTCTTCCTGCGCAGAGGTCCAGGGGAGGACTTGAGGTTGGCAGGGCTAGCCAGGCTCCAGGAACTGTCCTTTCACCCCCTGTTGAAAGACATGGGGATTGGTGGCTGCTTTTCTACCAAAAATCTAGGGCACGACTGGCATTTAGAGTGGAAACTAAAGTAGTGTTTTTGACAAGGGCATGCGGTTGGGACTACCAGTGCCTCACTGCATGGGACTGTTGGGCACACTGGGAAGCGTTGGGCATCCATGAACATGACGGTGTCTTTAGGGCTATCAAGATTACCCCCCCCACCCCCCACCACACACACACCTTGTGGTGGGTAGCCAGCAGCTGGAGTCTTAAGTCATTTAAATCAAAAGGAGGGAGAAAGGAGTTCCGGCTCCCTGCTGAAATGTCTCCGTGAATCTGAATGCTTTGCCCAGAAAGGGGGTTGGGGGAAAGGCAGACACTCAGTCTCTACTCCTAAGGCTAGAAGAGCTTCCTCTAAAAAAGGGGAAGGGCCCTCCGTGCCCCCCAGTCACCTACTTTAGGCCTCTTCTTCTTGGAACTCTGAAAAGTTCCTGGGGGGGAGAGGGGTCAGCGGCTGGAGTTTTCCACTTAAAAGTTGATGCAGAGACGACAGTGGTTTATTTTCCCTCTTGTACACCGGAGCCTGAAATTTGCAAAAGTGGGGATGAGGGCAGTTTTTTAGTATCTCTCTACCCCTTCCCCTTTCCCAAGCCTGTGTTTTCTTCCTCAAACTTTCTGCCTTCCTGACCACCAGCCGCCCCCCTCTCCCCATACCAAGCAATTCAGGCAGTTCCCCAGGGACAAAAGACGGAGTCATACCAAATACCAAAGGTTCATGTATGATGCTGGGGGAGGAGTCCACAAAAACAGCATGCTCACACACACACACACACTGCAAAGGCAGTCAAGTGAAGAAAAATCTAGAAAATCACTCTGGGCCAGGATGTGGGTGACCAGGGTTCATTTCCTAGTTCTGTCATTAATAGGTGTGACCTTGGGTTTTAGCTCCTCTTTACCAAGTGATAAAGGGTGTGGGCCTTCTTTGGGCCACACTGTGGTTGGCATTTTGTGAAACACCCCTCCAGTTTATGTGTTAGCCCACCTTGTAAATGAGGAAATTCATGCTCAGGCAGTTAAGAATTTGCCCAAGGTCTTCTATCGAGGAAGATGCAAGATGGGCTAGCCTGGCGGTTGTTAGAGTCTTCCACATCCCATATCTGACCAGCCTTTTCCGTTGGATTCTTGTTCCTTGAATGGAAGGAAGAGAAACAGCTGGGGCATCCCTCAGCACCCCTTGACGGCCGGAGACTGGGGTCCTGCAGGATGGGCCAGGGAGCTAGGTAGGGCTGGTTTATTTTTGTCTGCCTGGAGTAGAACAGCCGTAACCACATGATACTAAGAGCTTTCCTGACTGCGGGCCGCTTGGCGCCACCTGTCCCTTCCGCGGCAATCTGCCCCTTCCGTCACCCGCACCTTCTGTCCTGAAGCCTGCCCAGAGCCAGCTGACCCTGGACTTTTCATGGTTCCAGAGGCTCGCTGCTGTGTGGCAGCCTGTGGGTGGCTATATATAGAAAGACACACAGGCACAGAGGCCACTTCCTCTCCCCACTTCTCAGTTTCCTCCGTAGCCAAAATAGGCCCATGACCCCTGCTCTCCACCTGGTGAGCTCATTGGCCAGCGCCACCCTCCTCTCCCCTGCTCCCCTCGCTCGCTAGTTCTTCCCCAGTCCCCAGGAGCTGACCTCTGCCCTACGCAGGATGGAAGGGCCGGCGAAGTACAAATAGGCAGGAAAGGAGCAATTATTTTCAGGACCTGGTGGCATTGTTTGCTGCAAAAGGGAAAAGCAGTGAGGGAGAGCCCGCTGGCAGTGGCTAGAAATGGTCTCATTGAAATTGGAGTATTTTTAGCAGCTTTGCTCACCCAGCAGCTGAGAGGGCCACCTGTCCAAAATTGCAGGCTCTACCTTCTCCACTGGGATGGCCCGGGGGCTCTGCTTTTCTGCTTTGTTTCCCTTGAGACCTTTTGGGGCCCTGCCTCATCACAGTGTATACCTTCCTGTTCCGGAAATCTACATGCAGGGCGAAGGGGGTAGGTCTGAAGCCTTTCCCTGTTCTGATAGTACTGGGCTCTGAGAGCCAGGCTACTGGAGGGTCCTTGGCTTCGACTGTTAAGTGGAGCCAGGCGAACGCAGGGGACAAGGGTGGGGCAGGGGCGCCCTGCGCATCCTAGTACACACCCTACGTGCTTAGAGAGGGCCACATCTCAGGGGAGGCAGTTGAGACCCGAGAGATATGTGGCGTCCTTTCATTCTCGCACTTAAAAAGCAGGCCCCTCACCACTTCCTTATTTACTCTCTGCATCCCTGCTACAGCACAGGCGTCTGCCTCAGAAGGCGGCTCTGAGCGCTTTGACCGTGAGAACACCGGCTTCCTTCCCCAGCTTAGTTCAGTGTCAGCAAGGGGACAGTTGTTCATTTAAGCCTTGGATGCATCCTTCTCTGCCCATCTTGTTTGGAAGTGGGCACAGAGATGCGTGCTTGTGAAAACCCTTTTCTGGACTGAGGAGATCTCTACAAAGTAAAGGATGGGACGGTGGGAGTCCTGGTTAGGCCTTCAGCCCAAGCCTCCAATGACCAGAGGCCCTCAAGGTGATGTGCTGCCCTGGGACTTAGCCCCATGGTGCAGGAGTCCACCTGGAGTTCTTTTTTAAGATTTTATGTTTTTTAATTTTGTTTATTTTGAGGAAGACAGAGAGAGCATGAGCAGGGGAGGGGCAGAGAGAGGGAAAGAGAGAATCCTAAGCAGGCTTCTCACTGTCAGCACAGAGCCTGAAGAGGGGCTTGAACTCACAAAACCATGAGATCATGACCTGAACCAAAACCAAGAGTCAGATGCTCAACTGAGCTACCCAGGTGCCCCTTAAGATTTTAAGTAATCTCTACATCCAACATGGGGCTCGAACTCCCAATCCTGAGATCAAGAGTCACAGGCTCTACCACTGAGCCAGCCAGACACCCCTGGACTGGCGTTCCTATGAGTCTCCAGGCACAGTCTGGCCCGGGCCCTGACTTGTGCTAGGAACAGTGGAGCTAGCTGGTAGCCAGATCCAGATCTGCCCCCGGACTGTGCTTGGGGCCTGGCTCTGCTGTGCCCCTCATTCCACATCTTCCCCTGTTCTATCCGGCTTCTCCGCAGTGCCCATGGGGTGGGCACCTTCTCTCCTTTTCGTTGAGGCTCCTGATCTGAGCTTCTCTTCCTCTAACTCATGTCAGCCTTCTTATTCTGCCAAAGGACAAATATTTGGGGCTTTGGAAGTCACCCCCAAATAACCCCCACTCTACTATGCAAAAGCAGCCACAGATCATATGTAATTTTTAATTATTTATTACATGCGCACATGCTCTCTGTCTCTCAAAAATATTAAAAAAAATTAAGAACAAACATCAGTCTTAGCTCATAGGCCCAATTAAACAAGTGGTCAGGTGGCTCTGGCCCTTAGTCTGACACACCTATTCCAACTTGATGGGTTTCTGAGGTTTCCTTCCAATAACCCAGCTCTGTGGCAGAAGTGCTCAGTGGAGAGAAAGCCCCATGTGGCTACCGAGTACAGGAGTGCACAGAGCCACCTGCTTAACTTGGATGGTTTCTCTCCCTGCAAATAAAGCGTCAGCAACAATGCATAATCATGATCCCAGCCGTTAACTATAGCCTTGTTGATGAAGAACTTGGTGCTTCCCAAGTGATCAGGTACCCTTCTCAGGACGATGGCGGGTGCCACCTGACCGATGAAACAGGCACGTTGTTCGAGAGCTCAGGCCCTGTATTCTGATCGACTGATTCAAATCCGCCTCTGGCTGCCAACAGGCTGTGAGGTTTGGGCAAGTTATGTAACCTCCTTGGACTTGATTTTCCTCATCTGTACAAAGGAAAACGTTCCTCGCCAAGTATGTGAATCTGTTAATACAGTGATGGGTGCATCACAAGTCCTCTGATAACTACTGCGTTATTGCCGTTGGGAACCACAAGGTGTGTTTTGGCTATTGAGAGCTAGGTTGCGTGAGGGCCACCAGCTGGAGACTCAAAAGAAGAAAACAAAGAGGGCATCATCTGTGTTTGCCTGGGTGCTGTGAAGGGGAGCGTGTGCTTTGGTTAAGAATATTAGCGTTCTCCCGGGTGGAAAATTCCCCAGGGTCAACAGAGACTTACTCATACTGCTACCCTGGCTTAATGGCAAAATCCCTTATAAGAATATCTGACTTCTTCCATGTACTCAGTAAGCAGATTGGTGATCGTTAGACCTGGGGGGTCTGAGGGGACTGACTTTCTGGGAAACAGCAGGGAGTATGAATGAATAATTCTGCCAGAATTCCTCCAGTCTATGGGACCTGACAAGTAAGTTTTGAGGCTGTTATGCCTGAGTAGAAGTCTGAGTCCATAATCCACTCTGGGTGACCTGCCCAGGTCCAAACCATACTCTGTGGCATCTGTGGGACAAGATACCCCTGGGGAAGAGCAGCCTCTCCACTCCCCCTTACCCCCCCCCCCAAACAGAAGAATGCCCACGCAGCCTGCCTGCCCCTCTTACAAAGGCGTGGTAACCTCCCTTTCTCCTTGCTTTCTCCTCTAGCAAACTCCGGAACCAGGCGCAGAGCGAACGATATGGCTATAAGGAGGTAAAGCGCTACATCTTTCTTTCTTTAAAAACATTTTTCAGTGTTTATTTTTGAGAGGTAGACAGGGTGTGTGGGGGAAGGGCAGAGAGAAAGGGAGACAGAATCCGAAGCAGGCTCCATGTTCTGAGCTGTCCGCACAGAGCCCAACGCAGGTCTTGAACCCACAGACAGTGAGACCATGATCTGAGATGAAGTCAGACACTTAACTGACAGAGCCACCCGGGCGCCCCAGAGCACTATATCTTTCTGTGAGCCTTCCTCCCTACCACCTGCCCTGCTGGAGGTGAGGAGAGAGGGCAGGCAGCAAGCAAGCTGAACCCCCTTGGCCTCCCCTCTGGCTCCATCTGAGGCTAACACTTCCTACTGTCCTCAAGCCTGGCCTAGCCCAGGCAGTGGCAAAGCCCTTCCCCTTCACCAGAGGGAGAGGGAGACACACCTGTGCAGGCCTGGGGACACTCTCCACTGGGTGCTAGCACCTGGCCCCTGTGCTTGGCTGCTTCTGACCCAGGCCTCCTCTCTTCTTTTCAGGTGGTGCTTAAAGGTGATGCCAAGAAGCTGCAACTGTATGGGGTGAGTGTACTGGGCCAGCAGGCAGGAGGTCCCTGGCTGGCAGGGCAAACAGCACCCTCTCCAGCTCTCAGCCTGGGCCTTTCAGGAACTTCTTTTAGTCCCCGCCTTCGTCTCTCCTTGGGCCAAATAAATGTGACTCATTCCAGTAGGTAATCAGTATATGGAATTCATTATGTCTGGAACCGGCGCAGGCAGAAAACATAACGGGATCGCAGGAGGGTTTGAATAAGTGATGACATGTGGCCCCAGAGAGGCTGCCATGCCTCATATTTTTTAAAGGGAGGACGGGCACACCAAGGCATGCCAGATTCCAGCTACCTTTCCCCGTGTCTAGGCCTCCTGTCTTGGTTTTTCACTAAAGAAGTTCCTTTTCACTCTTTTTTTTTTTTTTTAATGTTTTATTTATTTCTAGGAGAGAGAGAGAGACAGCATGAGCAGGGGAGGGTCAGAGAGAGAGGGAGTCACAGACTCTGAAACAGGCTCCAGGCTCTGAGCTGGCAGTCAGCACAGAGGCCGACGCGGGGCTCGAACCCACGAACCGCAAGATCATGACCTAAGTGAAAGTCGGACGCTTAACCGACTAAGCCACCCAGGCGCCCCTCCTTTTCACTCTTATACCTATATTGTATCCTGTGGATCTGATCAGCGTATCCATCCCTGCAGTTCTTGCCTGTTTCCGCTCCGGTGCCCTTCCCATCAATATAGCTACTCCTTGGGTCCCATCAACACAGACACTTTAGGAGTAAGCTGTTTCCTCTTCCTTCCCTACTTGCGCCCATTAGATCGTCTAACTTTCTCAAGACTCACATCCATAACTGCAGACCCCTGTGCCCAGGGTGTCCGAGGTTGTTGGGAGCTGGGCAGACCCACAGGCATTGCTTAGACACGAGACAACCTAGGAATGCCTCGTTTCATCCATCCCTCTTTGATGCGTGCTATCACATGTCAGCAAATCACATGTTTCCTGAGCCCTCCTTGAGCAGAAGAATTCAGCTGCGATTGAGGAGTTAGTCTAGAATGACAGAAAGCTGGAATTAAAGAATATTAACTGAACACTCTACTCCCATCTTTACCTTCTGTTATAGATACATGCCCCCGTGCAAGATGTAGCAGGCTAGAAAGGATTAAAAAATATTCTCCTAGAACACCTTTGGTCAATGGAAATTGCTGTGATGATAGAAATGTTCTATATCTGCACTGCCCAGTATGGGAGCCACGGCAGCCCCACTGTGGTTACCGAGCCTCTGAAATGTAGCCAGTGCAACTGAGGAACTAAACTTTTAATATCATCTTCCTTTGGTTGTGTGAACAGTCCAGTGTGGTTTATGGCTACCTTATGACTTATGTTTCCGTGGCCCATCCAGAAACTGGGCTAGAGCTTCGTTTTTGTGGATGGGGATGGGCTGACAGGCAAATGCGGCTCTTCCCCAGGCCCCTTTCTCACTGTCGCTTTTCCTCACAGCAGACCTGTGCAGTCTGTCTGGAAGACTTTAAGGGGAAGGACGAGCTAGGTGTGCTCCCATGCCAACATGCCTTTCACCGGAAGTGAGTATGCACTATGGGGGTTTCATGTCCAGGGATGCCTTTTGAAAGAAATAAGTAGGGAGCATCATTTAGAACCTGCAGTCCCTACCCCCTCCCATCTGCCCCCCTTGCCAGCAATACCCGACGTCCTGTCTGGACACCAGGCAAGCGGGAGGGGCTGGGCTGGGGCAAGGACTGAGATGTTCTTGTTGGGAGAAGCAGCTGGGCTCTCCGAATGAGAGAGAAATGGAACGGGTTGGATGCCTTAGGGAAAAACTGATCTTCTTCCACCTCCAGGTGTCTGGTGAAGTGGCTAGAGGTACGCTGTGTCTGCCCTATGTGTAACAAGCCCATCGCTGGGCCCTCAGAGGCCACTCAGAGCATTGGAATCCTACTGGACGAGCTGGTGTGAATGCTGCCTCTCCGCCAAGGCCTGCAGGAGACCTCTTGCTCATGGGTTCCTGGCCCCTCTGCACAGCTACAGTGAACCAGACTGTTGGGCAGTGACTGACGTGCTTATCCGAAGAAGCAGTAACGCAGGGCTGGTCTCCCACCATCAGGGTGAGGCCGGAGTTGCCCCGCCTTCCCACTTCCTGAAGCCTTCCTCCCTGCCACTCAGAACTGATGGTGTCACCCATCAAGACCACTGTATCCTGGTACTGGACTGCCTACCTGCCTGTCCCTGCTGGGGAAGCCGGGGAAGGCAATCCACCCCCATCTGGCCGAGAACTTGTGGAGCTCTCCCCTTGAGGAAATGGCTGCCCTGGCCTAGAAGAAGGGAGGAAACAGGCCTTGCCCCACCTGTAATGTCCCTCCCCTCTTCACTCCTTCCACAGGAAGGTGGGAAGGGGAGAAAGGAACTATCAGGAACCAAGTGCCTCCAGTGGAAGCAAGGGAGGCCCTGTAGGAAGTCAGGAAGAACAGGGACCCAGAGAAAGGAGTCAATGTTTACACGGGGTCTATGGAAGTAGAAGCGGGGCCCGTAGGCCTGCTGACTACAGGGTAATGGGGGTCAAATGCCTTCCCTCGGCCAGGATCTGAGGTGCTATCCATTCACTGTCTTCCTCAACTGATCTCAGAGCTTCCTATTCCGTTTAGGGGTTTGAGTGCCCCTCCAGAGGAAGGGCTGATTCTACACTCAAATGAATTCCCAGGGGCTTTTTCTAAAGGAGCAAAAGGGGCCTGGGGATGGGGGTGTCTGAAGGTTAAGGTGGCAACAGATGCCTTCTTCCCCCTTGTAAATAGTATTTTTATACTTCCTCCTCACCATCTCAGGCTTTGTACATGGAATCCCCTGAACGGCGGGGGTGGGGTTTCCTCTCTCCCCCTCCTGGAGTAGGTAAGCGTGGGAGAAAGGTGTGTATTTAAAGAAAATTAAATTTAATAACAAGTTTCTCTTTCTGCCTGTGGTTGTGGCCTGTGTCTCTTGGCCCTTCTCTGCCAGCAGAGGAAACCCAAGTTCTCTTCCCGTCTCTTCTCGCTTCCCCATACTCAGGTCACACATGCACAAAGGTTCCTAACTCTTAAAAAGGAAAACTGATGTCAGGTTATTACCCATACAGCATAGGGCTCACATCAGTGTACTTTAAGACCAGATTAAAGACCTAGAAATCAGATGAACGAGCCTGGGTTAGAGAAAGTTGATGTATGTCCTCCTGGTGTGTGATTGGATGCTGATTCCTAAGACTTGAACAGTGTCCTACATGTAATTCAAGCAATTGTGCTCTTAGCACAGCTAAAGATCAAAGTTGCTACCACAGAGGCTTGATCTCTTTCCCTTAAGCTTTCTCCTTGCCTACCTGCTGAGCATCATGGACTCCTGCTACCCCCGATACCACATCTAGAAGTGTTGGCATTAACAAACGTGTGCCCCTCTGTGCACGCAGATCTTGTACCCACACCCTCCAGCTTTGCTCTCACAGACTCAAGGGAGTGGGGAACCAATAATGGATATGCAAAATGGATTATGAGGGCCGGGAACAATGTTCTTGGCCATCATGCGCATGGAGCTGGTGGGCCATGGCCGCCCCTGGTCAGTGGAACGTGGCAGTGGCCAATGGTCGACCCACAGAGCAAGCCCTGGGTACTGTGCACAGTAGGAATATTTGTTGAGCAAAGTCTAATATCGCAGTGGGTCATGAATGTGCAAGAGCTACCTGTGGCCCCACAGAAGCTGGGCCTAAAGGGCAGATGTGACACTCTCCCCACCTGCAGTTGTGCCATGGAGGCTGTAAGGCACATGTGGTGCTCATGTTTGACCCAAGGTGCAGCTGCGGCACATGACCATCCTCATCAAGTTGTCACCACCTGTCCTTTGCCCAAGTACTTCCTCCACACTGAAGCATAGACTCCTGTTCCTTGCCCTGTCCCAACCCTATGATGTCTGGTCTTTTCCTTATCGCAAGGGCACCCACTCTTCTAGTACTATCTAGGACATTTTAGGAATAAAATGTATTTCCTAAGCAAAACAGACCCTCCCTCTAGCTCTTGCTATGGCCTTATGGTAGATGCAGGTCTGGGATGAGGGCGGAAAGGTGGTCTACAGGTTGACTTCAACATCTACATGCTCCTCCCTCGCCATCTGCCCTCCTCTTAGGGAAAATTTACCAGTGCTGGCATATTCTGATTAGAACGTTGGCACTAAAATGTGTTTACAAACTTGAATGGCATTGTCCTGAAGTCAAAATGACAGGGTAGAAATGCCTTGCAGCTGGGCAGGATGGTACTACAGTGCACAGTGGGGAAAACTCAGTATGTTCTTGCTGATCAGATAGGAAGGGCAGTAACCAATCACCAGTTAAACAGTCACAGGCTCCCTATTCACGGTCGTTAGTGAGGTCTTGTTCCTCAGCGCAGTGTTTCCAGAGTGCCTGCTCCCCTGGGCTAGACACTGCCACGTGCTGGAAGGCAAGACAGTCCTTGTGTAGGGAAAGGGTGTAAGCACGGTGTGTTTTGGGTGAGCAAGCTCGCCGGTGGGGGAGGGGACACCTGAGCTGAGTCTTGAGGGAGTATCCTGAACAAAAGCACTCCAGCGATTAACCAGCCTCATGGGTGTCAGAGATGCACACAAGTCAGGGTGAAGCTGGGGTGGGGAAAGGCTAGGGGAGAGACAGTCCCAGGTGGGACTGGAACCTGAGACTTGATAGAGTAAGAATCCCAAGTTCCTCGGATCAGGCTTTTAAAAGGTCAGAGCTCCATTTGGAAACTAAGCCAATGCTTTTCTTTGTGCACAAGATGTTCATGGGCAACTAAAGTGTACATAGCACTGCTCCCATTAGTGAAAAAGAATTTGGATCCTAAACCTGTTGCAAAGAGTAAAAAGGGACGCCTGGGTGGCTCAGTTGGTTGAGTATCCAACTATTGATTTCAGCTCAGGTCGTGATCTCATGGTCCTGGGACCAAGCCCCACATGGGGCTCTGCACTGGATGTGGAGCCTACTTGAGCTTGATTCTCTTGCCTTCTCCCTCTGCCCCTCCCTTGTGCTCACACATGCACTCTCTCTCAAAAAATAAAAAAATAAAAAAAACCAGGGGAGCCTGGCTGGCTCAGTTGGTAGAGCATGCAACTCTTGATCTGGGGGTTATAAATTCAAGCCCCACGTTGGGCATAGAGATTACTTAAACCCAAACAAACAAACAAAAACAAAGCAAAAAACTGAAAGAAGCTCAGCAATAATCATATATACCAGGATCCCAACTCCAATGATCTGTGGCAAAGCAAACACCATTCAACCAATCAAAGGATAATGAGTTCTTTTATAAAATACATGTTGCTTTCCTTTGTGTATATACCCCTCTGAGTTTGGGATTAGGAAAAGGGTGTTGAGAAAAGCACATAAATGGCTGACTCATTCTTACACAGACTGTGCAGAGTTAAGTTCAATGTTGGCTTTGCTGACCAACAACAACTTTGGAAGCAGACTGCTCTCCATGAAGATAACTCCAAGTAGCAGGTGCTCCTGGGCTGACGCTGTCATGGAAGACACAACCCTAGCTTACTGTCGATTTGTGTGCTTACCATTATCTAGGAACATGGATTTTTTTTTTTAACTCCACAGTGGATTACTTCTTTTAAGGAATCATACATCGATCCACCATTCACAAAATGGGAAATTGAAGTAGCAATGAGAAACTCAGCAGAATTTGAAAAAAACAGACTGATAGATCGGGATAATGGCTGCCTTGAAGGATGGAGGCTTACCGTTCCCACTGCTATCCCAGCAAGTGTTCTATTCCAACTCAAAGTCACCCATGGCACTGGGGCTTTTCCCATTCTCATGAGGGCCTTCTATGCCTCTCCTTTTTGCCATGCCCAACCCCCGTTCCCCCCAACAGCCTGTATCATCCACTCTGTACTCCTCTGTCTCTCTGGGTGTCAGAATAACATCATGGATGCCCTTGACCATATTACTCACTTACTATAGGTGAATCTGTCAAAGCCATATGCACAGATCCAGAGCAACAGATGTGATCAAATTAGAGACAGGAAGGTCAAATGATGGCCATTCATGTGGGCTGATATTTAACCAATGCCCCTCAGGGGGAGAAAATCAAGGTGTTTACCATGTCCCCCAGACTAGAGACCATCAACAGCCCTGGATTCCTAATTATGCCCATTTAATTCTTCCTTTAACAAACTGACATACTATGTAAACAGGGGGATAGGACCAATGGCACCTTTGTGCTTTGAAGTAGCTTCTGATTCTGCCCCCATGCGACAGTCCTGACAAAAATCCAGGGCATGTGCCCTGTACACGGAGGGGCAGCTGCCAGCACCAGGAGCACCAGAAGGCGTTTTTGGTGGCTCCCGGTGTTCTTCCTGGTCTTCATCACTTTCCACCCCTGCTATCCATCAGCCCATTTTTCTTATCCATCTTCTCTCCTCTCTCATTCCTTTTTTCTCCCTCTTCCTTTTTTCTTCATCCCAGCCTATGCTCTGATATTACTGAGCACACCAAAGCCACTGCAGACCCCCTCCTGCTGGGCCGTGACTGTCATGAATGGTTCAAAAGATATTACCAATTACTAAGGATTTATACCAAGATGATGGTGTGGGTCCCCCCAGGGACCAACTCTGAATTTCTAAATGTTTAAAATTTATATATGCTCATTAAGTCTCAAGAAGGTGGCTGGTATCTTTGTATAAAAACTGAAATCAGAGGCACCTGGGTAGCCTCAGTCAGTCAAGTGTCTGACTCTTGATTTCGGCTCAGGTCATGATCCCAGGGTGGTAGGATCGAGCCCCACATCAGGTGCCACACTGACAGCATGGAGTCTGCTTGAGATTCTCTCTCTCTCTCTCTCTCTCTCTCTCTCTCTCTTAAACAAACAACAACAAAAAACCCTGAAATCATCCTGTTTACTTAATCATGTGTTTTCATGTCCCTATAGGGATCAAACAGGAAATTCAAAAGGGCATTTTTTGTACCTTTTCCTTCTTTGAGTTCGCCATTCTAATTAATAGGTAAAACAGTGTCATTTGCTTATACCTGGAGTCTTTGGTTTTGGTGCTCTGGTGCAGAGGCAAAATGGGCACTCAGTGGGTCCTGGTGGTAGTTGCACACTGTATATACAGAGGGCATGCATGCATCTCACCTGCATTCCACTGGGTCACAGGATCTCTGGAGGCATCTCTATCTGCCTGATGGATTTCCTTTATTACATTTCATTTAAAAGACAGTGTCTTTTCTTGCCACAGTTAATTAGCCAGAGAGGCAATCCATAAGGCCAAGTTGTGTTCTTAGTAGGAATCGCTCTTTTCAATTCCCCTGCATTTTTAGTAACTCCCTTGTCTATTTGGCTTCTTAAAAGAAGAATCTAGCAAGGGTGTTTGTTTTTTTTCTAAGTACAGTCAAAAGTTATCATCTCTTTTCACAAATAACTGATCCAGTCTGGTTTCTAGATGAAAAGTTGCAAGACCCTGATGTCAGAAAACCATGAAGCCATATTTCAACTATGAAGAAAACTCCACTTCCTGCATCTGTTGAGACATACTACAATTACAATTGTTCATAAATGCCTCACCTTATCTTTCTTTTACCAAATTGCACAATTCTTGCCAAAATAAATGCCATTATCTGTATGCTTCAGGGAATTCTCCCAATTTGATGTGTGTGTGTGTGTGTGTGTGTGTCTGTCTGTCTGTCTGTCTGTCTGCCTGCCTATGCGTCTGTATGTCAGGGGAGGAGAGGGAGGGAAAGAGTAGGAGGGGGATAGAGAGATGGTGAAATATTTCCAAAAGAATGACAGCCTTTGGATGGCATGTACATGCATTCCTTCCTGGTAATAATTAGGCTATTCGAGGAAATACAGTGTTATCATGGAAATAAAATTTCCTGTTTTAAACCTTTTCCAAGGAGCAGTCCTTGAGATTCTCCCTGGGGTTGGTGTGGGTCTATTTCCATTTCATAAAACCTTTCTCCGTTTCAAAGCTTTGGCTGTGAAGTCAGAAATATACTGGGGTGCCTGGGTGGCTCAGTTGGTTGACTCGATTTTGGCTCAGGTCATGATTCCTGGTTTGTGGGGTTGAGTCCCGAGTTGGGCTCTGTGTTGAGCATGTGTCCTGCTTGGGACTGGGATTTGCTGTCTTCCTCCCTCTGCCCCTCTCCCCTGCTCTTTCTCTTAAAAAAAAATGAAAGTGCTAAATAAAAACAAACTTTTATATTTAACGTATTTATTTTGTTTTTAATTTTTAAAAAAATTTTTCATGTTTATTTATTTTTGAGAGAGAGACCAAGTATGAGCAGGGGAGGGGCAAAAAGACAGGGAGACACAGAATCTGAAGCAGGCTCCAGGCTCTGATTTGTCAGCACAGAGCCCGATGTGGGGCTTGAACTCATGAACTGCGAGGTCATGAGCTGAGCCAAAGTCAAATGCTTAACCACTGAGCCACCCAGCTGCCCCTTGATTTTTATTTGTTTAAAGATTTTAAAGTTTATTTATTTTGAGAGAGAGAGAAAGCTTGAGTGGTGGAGGGGCAGAGAGAAGAAAGGGAAGAGAGAATCCCAAGCAGGGTTCACATTGTCAGTGATGAGCCAGATGTGGAGTTCGAACCCAGGAACCATGAGATCATGATCTGAGCCACCCATAAACTGTGAGATAATGATCTGAGCTGAAATCAACAGCTGGACACTTAACCGACTAAGCCACCGAGGCGCTCCTGTTGTGTATTTAATTTAGAGAAGGGTAAAGGGAAGAAAAAAAAAAGTATGTAATTTCCAAAGTGTTAAGGCTTAGAAGGTTTTTCTAGTTTTATGAGAATTTGTACTACTGATTTTTATATATCCCTGTTTCATTTTCTTAATGTTTTAAAGTTTATTTATTTTTGAAAGAGAGAACAAGTGGAGGAGGGGCAGAGAGAGAGGGACAGAGGACCTGAAGCAGGCTCTCAGCAGAGAGTCCGATGCGGGGCTCAAACTCATGAACTGTGAGATCATGACCCGAGCCAAAGTCGGACGCTTAACTGACGGAGCCACCCAGGCGCCCCATATGTGTGTGTGTATATATATATATATATATCCCTGTTTTAAAGATGAACAGATCTCTGGGGACACTGTTGCATTACAATGGCATTTCACTGTGACCCCTTTCAAGCTCAAATCTGTTCTCTAAACCAATGACAACTTATTGTTTTGGTTTACTGTCCTGTGAAAAGTCAGCTCCAGTTTCCCTGAGTTGTGTTCGTGATGAATCATTGCCTTTCCTCAGTGCAAAAGCTGTCAGCCCTCTTGATTTGGGTTTATATGCTTAATTCAAAGTATCTAAATCTATAGTCTAATCTGAACATGCTCTCCTGTTAACTGTGTTATTGACTGTTTTGATTATCTTGCTTGAAGATCGTTTCCTACTTTTTAAATTGATAGAAATGAAGGTTTTTCCCTGCTTAAAAAAAAAAAAAAAAAGATGACTGAGTGGCTGATATCCTCCAAGACAGGAAGATAATCCATGATGACTTTAAATGCATGATGCAAGGGTGTATGGGTGGCTCAGTCTGTTGCGCATCTGACCTGATTCTGACTCAGGTCATGATCCCAAGGTCATGAGATCGAGCCCCGTGTCAGGCTCTGGACTGAGTGTGAAGCCTGCTTAAGATTATCTCTCTCTTTGTCTCCCCTCTCCCCTCTCTCCTGCTCATGCCCCCTCTGTCTCCCTAAAATAAAAAAGATAAATTAAAAAAAATAAATTAAGAAAAAAAACGCATGATGCAATATGAGAGGGGCCAGTACATCCAAACCCAAAAGAAGAAAATAACAGGTATACTCCAGCTGATAGAAACTGATCTGAAAGCACAGTGGATGTCAAGTTGAGCATAAGTTAGTAAAAATCCCAATAAATCCAAAATACAATAGCACATCTATACTCAGCCGGGGAGGCATCCTCCCCACCTTCTTCAATATCCTTCAGTATTGAACAAATCTCTATTGCATAATTTTACTCAGATTTTTATGTCTGCGGAAAAACAGAGAAGCTATAAAAAGTGCCATGAGGAAGAGAGTGGCATATTTTAAATCTGCATGGATAAAGACCAAGGGGCAAGCAGCTTAATGGTGGTCTTCGAAATTATGTTGTAAGCATGAACCTCCAACACCAACTCAGGCACTCCAGAAATACATTGTTTGCTTCCCTTCAAATTGCCTTTGACCCTGGGCCACCAACTTTCTCCTCATCTTTCCGTACACACAGTGCTTGCTTTCCTCCGCGAATTATTCATGAGTCTTAGTGTCTTACACAGATCCTCCCTCTACCCCCGTCCTCTGTACACACTATAAAACCACTGATCTTCTGTTTTCTGGGTTCTAAGACTCCATATCTATCTATCATATCTATCAGCTGGTGCCCAGTTTGTAGTCCGAGAGATTTGCTGAGGTGTTAAGGGCCCAGTTCACCCAGGTCCCACACAGCTTCTTCCACCGACACCATCTCAAGTTAAGGTGCCAGTCCCCATCAACATTGGGACCTGCCACCATTTTCTTTTTCAGGATGAAGAATTACAGCGTGAACCACCTGCATTCTACAATGAACATTTTGTTATATTTGTTTTATCCCATATCTATCCATTTATCCACAGTCCATGTATTTTTTTTTCAACGTATTTGAAAGCAAACTTCAGACACCAGTATACTTTTCATATTAAATTTTACAGTTAGTTTCTCTGTTTCCAACTGAACAGAGAATGACCAGAAATCTGCCTTCAATATGAAGATACGCACGTTCTGATAACTTGCAGATAAATTTTGAAGGGAAGCTCTTCTGACTTCAGGGTGGTTTTAGAAACTACTCAGGTATGAAATCATTTTATATTTAAAATGGGATGAGTGAAGCGTTTTTCACTGCCTCCCGGTAACTTTTAACCCTGCTCAGAGTTATGCTGGTGTCAAGGAAAAAAGAAGGGCCAAGGGAGGGGAGAAATACATCGGAGTTTAGGACATCCTCCTCTGACTGCACATATTAACATTTCTTACACAACTACCCATGGAATATTCTCATTTTGGACTTTTTCCACACCCTAAATTTAGCAAGCTAGAATTATCTTTTAAGTACCACTTTAAGCAACATTTTTGAAAAGAAGAATGCCAAAGAGGGGGAAGTCTGCATTTCTTTGTGGTTAGAATTAGAATATAATGTCCTCGAACTATTCTGCAAAGCAGCAGATTACTCCTTTTATTATATGCTGAAGAGAAAGTAAAGACGGTAACCCCAGCAAGTTCATTACAGGTCTGTAAGATGAGAAGCTTCTACATTCAGACTCAGAACCAGGCAACGCATGACTAGCACCCTTGTATATTCTGGTGATGATGCACATGGAATTGAATAATTGCCTTAAATGCGTCAGACCCGTTTCATTACTTAGGGAATTCTATGTTTAAGTCTCCTGAAGACTAAAGAAACTTTTTAAAAAGATATGTAAGGACTTTTTCACTTTTTAATTCCTGACATTTGAAACACTAAAATCTTCATGGAAAATCGGGTTTTCTTAAAATGAGGCACACCTATAGAATACAACAGAATTTCCTTAAGTCTGTTTTAGCAAAGAAAAACGCATGAAGCTAGCACAAATGAAGACAGCAGACTTTTGAATGAATGCTTTTTGTTCGTTATAGTTTTGCGGGGCGGGGGGCTCAGTATTTGAGAAACAAAAGGTTTACGGCGATGAACTGTGGCTCTTTAGGAGATCGGGGTGCCCTCTGCACTGCTCCTCATTAGGAGGCTACATTGTGTAGTGGAATAAATGAAAAATGGGTTTTAAACCCAGCTCTGTCTCTAATTAGCTGGGAGACCTGGCCTTGTGCCTTAATCTGAGCGTTACTTTTCTCCTCTGTGAGATGGAGATAATCATAGTGCCTCCGGAGTGTGGTTAAGAAGAGTACAGAAAAGAATGTATAATACAGGCTCAAAGTCAGGTTCAAATATACGCTATTTTTGTTTCTAAAGTAATAGGGATTTAAACCCCCAAGTAAGGGGACTAAATGAAAAGTCTGCAAGAAATATGAAAGCTAGTGTATTTCCTCCAACAGTCCAAGAGTCCTTTATCAAGTGTTTACAATGTCACAGGTGCTGAACCCAGGATTTGCTTTACTTGACTGGGCATGGCTGACAATGACTATGCTGTTTGTAGAGAACTCTGATGTGGGTCCTTGTACTTAGAGCCAAATATTGAGGGAATATGTATCTTAAACTTTTAAAATTTATTCATCAGCCAACACATATTTACTGATGAACAAAACCCAAAATGGCCCCTACTCCCAAGATGTTTACTGTCTTAGGGGAGAGACAGAGACTAAACAAACATAATGCATACATGTGCCACACATGATAAAGTATGCAGTGCCCAGGGACATTAAACGTGGGGTGGGTGTTAGTGCTGGCAGGAAAGGCCTTTCTGAGCAAGAGGTATTTAAGCAGAAACCGGAAAAATGATAAGAGTTGAGGAAAGACCAGACAGGAGAGCAATGTGGGGGCAAGACAGAGCCTGGATGACTGGGGGATGACTCCAGTGTGACTGGGGCTCAGCAAGAGAAGAAGAAGAGAGCGACAAGAGGAGGCTGAGGGACGCTTGCGGGCCAAGCGGCCACAGTAAGGGCTTGTAATTTATGATAACAGTTTAAGAAGAGAAGTGACATTATTCGAGTTGAGTTTTGAATGGAGATGGGCTGGTGGATAAGAATGGAAGCAAGAGACCAACCAGACGGCTACCAAAGTGGAGCAGGTGAGGCAGACCCGGGCTGAGATGGGGGTAGTGGCAGCAAAGAAAAATCGATGAATTCAACATACAGTTTTGGAGATAAAATCCACAGAACTGCCAACAGATTGCGTGTGGGGAGGGAGGGAATAAGAAGGATGGCAGGTTGCTGGCCAAACGACTTGGTAGATGGAAGGTTATTCAATCAGAATAAGAATATGGAAAGAAAAGTTTGGGAGGGGAGGATTCTAATTTCAGTCTAGAAATATTAAATTTACTCATGAGACATACTACTGGAAATGCTAGACAGGAATCTGAATGCATGCTTTTGTTCGTTTATGGGTTTTTTATATATTTATTTTTTTTAGAGAGACAGGGAGCAGAGGGAAGGGCAGAGAGAGAAAGAGACACAGAATCCGAAGCAGGCTCCAGGCTCTGAGCTGTCAGCACAGAGCCCGACGTGGGGCTTGAACCCAAGAACTGTGAGATCGTGCCCTGAGTTGAGGTTGGATGCTTAACTGACTGAGCCACCCAGGGTCCCATTTGTTTTTTAAAGTTTATTTATTTATTTGGAGAGAGAGAGAGAGAAGGAGAGAGAGAATCCCAAGCAGGTCCCACTCAGGTCTTGATCTCACAACTGTGAGGCCGTGACCCAAGCCGAAATCAGTCAGACGCTTAACTGACTGAGCAACCCAGGTGTCCCGTGAATGCACAATTTTGAAACTGAATGGCAAGTGTGGGCTACATGTCCACAGTGGGGACTGAACTTAAAGACGGGACTGAAGGCAGTGGGAAGACTGGCAATGAGAAAGGGGGCGGTGACAAGCCCTGAGGCACTACAGCCTTTCCAGACCAAGAGGGCCCAGGAAGGGAGAAGGAATGACAGAAGAGAAGCAGGGGAGGTGAGCTCTGCACCCGCTAGAATAGAGAAGGCTTTAAAGAGAGAGATCAGGGCGCCTGAGTGGCTCAGTTGGTTAAGTGTCCGACTTCGGCTCAGGTCATGATCTCACGGTTTGTGAGATCGAGCCCCACGTGGGGCTCTGTGCTGACAACTCAGAGCCTGGAGCCTGCTTCAGATTCTGTGTCTCCCTCTCTCTGACCCTCCCATGCTCGTGCTCTGTCTGTATCTCTCTCTCTCAAAAATAAATAAACATTAAAAAAAATAAAGAGAGACAGATCAAGAGTCAAATGTTCCTTAGCAATCAAATAAGAGGTGTATAAAGTGGCCGTTGCCTTTGGCAACGAGGGGGCTATTTGCTAGATTGGAGGTGGGTGGGTAGGTGGAGGTGGAGTCGAGTGTGTTGAAAAGTGAATGAGGAGAAAGAAATAAATCATTTTTTTAAAAAAAAACCTGAAAAGAAACAAAAATAAGTGAATCTGGTACATGTCTATCAGGTTGGTCTCAGAGCCATAAAGAAAAAAAAATTTTTTTTCAGTGGTTTGACATTTGATTATAATTTGACATTTAATTGTAATTATTTACTGGCATATCCTAAATACAAAAAAGAACAGCAAAGAAATCTTAAATCATGTTCAATAATCTTATGTTTAGTGATAACACTTTTTAAATTACCTTTATGTGTATATTTAGGATAAAGCAAATAATAGTTAATGTTTTTAGAAAATAAGATTTTCAGTGAAAGAGAAATATGTCTTATACTTTGAAAGTATAAACCTAATACCTTAATTTGAATTGGAAATATCAATATGAATTCATGATTTATTTTCTTTTTCTGAAGAACACATATTTCCTAGATGTGTCTGCTAAGGCTGAAAACCTAAAATCAATGTTTATTTATTTTGAGAGAGAGAGAGAGAGAGAGAGACCAGGGGAGGGAAAGAGACAGGCCAGGGGAGGGAAAGAGAGAGAGAGATGGAAAGAGAATCGCAAGTAGGCTCTGCACTGTCATCACAGAGCCTGAAGTAGGGCTCAAACTCACAAACCATGAGATCATGACCTGAGCTGAAATCAAGAGACATTTAACTGACTGAGCCACCCAGGCACCCCCTGGAAACCTAAAATCAATAAAAAACCAGGAGCAGTGGCATCCCACTGTCTGGATTATAACTTTTATTTACTTTGAAGTTTATTTTGAGGGGCCCCTGGGTGGCTCAGTCGGTTAAGCGTCCGACTTCAGCTCAGGTCATGATCTCACGATTTGTGGGTTCGAGCCCCGAGTCGGGCTCTGTGCTGACAGCTAGCTCAGAGCCTGGAGTCTGGTTCAGATTCTGTATCTCCCTCTCTCCCTGACCTTCCCCTGCTCTCTCTCTCTCTCTCTGAAATAAACAAAAAAAATTTTTTTAAATAAAGTTTATTTATTTTGAGAGAGAAAGAGAGCATGCAATCAGGAGAGGGACAGAGAGAGAGGGAGAGAATCCCAGTTTCCATGCTTGTAGCACAGAGCTCGATGTAGGGCTCCATCTCACAAACCAGGAGATCATGACCTGAATTGAAATCAAGAGTCAGATGCACAACCAAGCCACCCAGAAGCCCCCCCACCCCACCCCTGGGATTATAGCCCTTAAATAGCATTTCCTTTTAGAAGGAGCCCAGGCTCCTGAATGGTTAATTCAATCTTGCTATTCTAGAAAGCAAGGAAGAAATCCAAGATTACTGGTCATGTCAAAAAGACACAGAAGCCAAAATGAAAAGACTCCCATTGGCCTCCAAAGTATGTGTGTGTGTGTGTGTGTGTGTGTGTGTGTGGCAGTGGAAGGAGTATACAGGAAATCTGTACATTTCCCTCAGTTTTGGAGTGAATCCAAAACTGCTCTAAACATCAGATTGTATTTTTAAAAAATGTTTTCAAGACTCCCTTTGGCCAGAGACAGGATAGTTTGAGTATGAAAAGAACAATGACAATGGAATAAAACTCATCAAATACATAAAATTCCTTGAGATCATATGAAACTAACAACAGCAAAGTGTCAGGTATTCATTGAAAGCTGCTAGGACACTGAACTCATCCTAAAACTTGGTAAATGAAGGGGAAGAACTAAGCACTTACCGTGCTTTTCCTGTTCAAACTGTATTGAAATAGCAGGGGAAAGGTTGATGGGGAACTTTTTATCAGATAGCTCTCTCATCAATGAAAGGGGGAGATCATGTGCCTCCAGTGATTCAATCAGAAGTACACAGCCCTGCCCTGAGGCTGATCCTGCATTTACCTGTGCGCTAGATCTAACAATCCCTCTATAGGAAATGGGGCAGATAAAGGGGAAAAGTCAATGACACCAAGAAGCAACAATCTGCTAAATTCAGAGTTTCAGGCCTTTTGCAAGACAAATGGCCTTGTTTCTTCAATGGCCTTTTTTTTTAAGCTTCTTTATTTATTTTGAGAGAGAAAGCACAAGTCGGGGGAGAAGCAGAGAGAAGGAGAGAAAGAATCCCAATAGGGCTCTACACCATCAGTGCAGAGCCTGATTTGGAGCTTGAACTCACTAACTGTGAGATCATGACTTGAGCTAGGACCAAGAGTCAGACACTTAACTGACCTGGCCACCCAGGCACCCCTCAATGGCATTTTTTTTTTTTTTAAGTAGGGGAGCTATTATAAAGATTTCAAAACTCAAGAGAAGTAACGAGGGGCAAACTTTCCATGATTAAAAAAAAAAAATTCTAAGGGTGCCTCGGTAGCTCAGTTCGTTGAGTGTCTGACTCGTGATTTCAGCTCAGGTTTGTGGGTTTGAGCCCCACATGAGGCTCTGCGCTGACAGTGTGGGGCCTGCTTGGGATTCTCTCTCCCCCGCCCTCTGCCCTTCCCCTGCTCTTGCTCTAAATCTTTCCCTCTCTCTTTCTCTCTCTCAAAATAAATAAACATTTGAAAAAAATTTTTTCTAAGCGAATGAT
Organism: Crocuta crocuta; assembly: GCF_008692635.1. Classification (NCBI taxonomy): domain Eukaryota; kingdom Metazoa; phylum Chordata; class Mammalia; order Carnivora; family Hyaenidae; genus Crocuta; species Crocuta crocuta. Next base: position 2,284,004 of record NW_027527441.1, read on the forward strand.
GTAGATGGGGAGTGGGTTTGTTGTTTTGTTTTCTGTTTTAAGACATTTTGCTGAGCGGAGAAACAGAGTGGGTGCTGTAGAGGGGCTTGGCATCAGGAAGAACATTTGAACAGTCGAATGGAGTGAGCCCTTTGGGGCACTAAGGGGAATGATTAGAACACAGGAAGGGAATCCCCTTGGAATGAAGTCCTCGAGGAAACACAAGTGAGCAGGATCCCAGCCCCGGTAGAAGGGGCAGCCTCTGGGGAAGGTGATCACACGCTACCTTAGTAAGAAACACGTGTAGAAATATTAAGCTGACGGCACAGATCTGAAAAAGGGACTACGCAAACCTAGGCGTTTGGGAGGGAGAAAGGCATGCTAGAGATGTAATGGATTTATAGCACAGTGAAAGCAGCCTCATTCAGTCAAATTTTCAACATGGTTATGGCATTTGTTATTCTGGTGGATATTCTGTGTTTGCAGGATTCTTTTGTTTACAGCTCTCTTGACACTGTTTTAAATAATTCTGGTTCATTAACAGTCATTTGGTGCTTACCCTACAAATCTTATGCACATATGAACCTTCCAAATAATTAGTAAACTCTTTTCGCCCAAACCGGCCTTCATGAGGTTAAAAATTTTGTAGCCTCATATGCAAAATGATATAGTGGTCACCTCGCTCTCCACAGGCATTCAAGGGTCATAAACTGTCCTCTCCTTTTTCCACTTGGCCTGTAATCAGAAAAGCGGCTCTGCCTCGAGCAGTAATTACCTTACAGTGTGTTCCAAATCCTATTATTAACCACACAGAGACCGCAGGGACCCTGCAAGGCGTAGCTACAATGCTGTCATGCTCTAAACACGTCAGCTTGTCCTCTTCGTAGAATGAAAGGGAGCGGACATTTGTCTGTTTTACCTTCTCTCATTTTTGTTTCTCCTTAGGAAGAAGTCTTCACCTCAAATCGTTAATCATATGGTCTTGGAGAAATGGAGGGGCATTGCTGAATGTTTAGCCACCAAATCTCTGGAATTTATTGCATTCTTCCATTTCTCCTTAAAGGAAATACTTAACAATCCTTTTACACATAACCACATCCATATGTTATTTTCCGTAAGTCATCTATATGCTTTGTAAAGAGGTGAGCCCCGTCTTTCCTCTCCATGCTTTTTGGTGTGCTACTGCTCTAGCAGCTTCCTCTCTTCCTCCTGTGCCCTACCTGAGCATCCAAGGCCATCTGTGCCAAAAACCTGGGATGTATCCTCCCGTATTTTCTCCTTACTCAAGTATTCTTAGACCCTGACACATATGCATATATCTACTTACAGAGACAAGCATTTTTACAAGCTTTGTTTTATAAACTAGTGGCCATAGCATCTCTCTTGCATCCTGTGTTCATCATTGCACAAGACCTTGTGGAGACTCCTCCCAGGTGTCTGGTTTAGCTCTGCTTCATTCTTTTAGTAAATGGTGGGAGACTTGCCCAGTGCGGCGGTGCCATTGATGAGCCTTCACTTTGTGTTCAGATTTTTGCCCTATGAAGTCACACAATGAACCTACTTGTTTACTCTTGTGGTCTTGAACCCATATCCTTACATATGGATGTCTGTATCTGACAGAGTCTCAGGAGTCCAGCTACCAGTGAATTCATTCATTTTTTTAAAAATTTCCTTAAATGTTTATTTTTGAGAGACAGAGAGAGAGAGAGAGAGAGGACAAGCGGGGGAGGGGTAGAGAGAGAGGGAGACACAGAAACCGAAACAGGTTCCAGGCTACAAGCTGTCAGCACAGAGGCCGACATGGGGCTCGAACCCACAAACTGTGAGATCAAGACCTGAGCGGAAGTCGGATGCTTAACTGAGCTACCCAGGCGCCCCTATTCATTCATTCTTTTAAGAGCTGTTGCCAGATTGCTTTCCAAAAACTGAAGGAAGAGGAAGGAAGACTCAAGGAGAGGACAGCAAATGTGGACAAGATGCTTATTCTGTGAATTTAAACTGTGTGGCTTGAATGAGGGCACAGCATAATGACCAACCTGGGTGATATTATTATTACTTCTCCTAAAGACTGCAGGCTCCCCAGCTGATCATGTGGGCCTCTGCGGAGGGACTCCATTCACGAGGTGTGCACAGTGACCCTCCATGATTGTGCACCTGGGGGTTTAGAAAGGAAGGGCAGAGCCGTGAAGAACACAGGCTTTGGGGGGGTCAAACAGACCCACCTCAAGTCCCCGCTTTACCCCTTTCCACTGTGGGATCTGCAAGTTGCCCAACTTCTCACCTTTGGTTTCCTCATCTGCAGAATGGAGATAATGGTGTTAGCCTGGGAGGAAACATCTTAGAAGGCCCTGGGCAGAGTGCCTGAGGCTCTGTATAGGTGACCTCATGCTTTTGTTATGGCTCCTCTCCAGAGTCCCTCTCCATGTGTGCCCGGGGGCTGCATCCGACTCACCTCTGCGTCTTTACATACCTAATCCCTCACTGGTTTTCCTTCCTACCAAGGACCACAAGGCCTGTTGCACACTTAAAGCAGCGCTGACTAAAGATAAGAGCAACAACAATTTGCTGCTATGGCGAGTTTTGGACTCACACCAAAGTACAGAGACTAATAAATGGAACGAACACCCACGGTCCACCACCAAGATCCCACAGTGTCTCCACGGCTCAGATACCCTTTTGTCATCCATCTCTTGATCACTCCTTCTCTCCACCCCTTCCAGGGAGTATTTTAAAGTGAATCCCAGATATCATATCACTATCATATCACGTCAACGGTTAATTAATATTTGTGTGTATTTCTGATAGTAGTTCTCCAAGTGTGACCTGGAGACCCCTGCGGGTTTTCTTATCAGGAGGTCTGCCAGGTCAAAACTGTCATTATAATATTAAAACACTGTTTGTCTTTGTCATTCTTATTTCCTCACTAAGATACATGGGAGTTTTCTGACACAAATGAACGTGATGCAGGGCGCCTGGGTGGCTCAGTTGGTTAAGCATCCGACTTCAGCTCAGGTCATGATCTCATGGTTTGTGGGTTCAAGCCCCGCATCAGGCTCTGTGCTGACAGCTCAGAGCCTGGAGCCTGTTTCGGGTTCTGTGTCTCCCTCTTTCTCTCTCTGACTTCTCCTGTTCATGCTCTCAGTCTCTCTCTCTCAGAAATAAATAAAACATTAAAAACAAACAAACAAACAAAAAAAAACAAATGAACGCGGTGGCAGATCTGAGATCCCAGCTGTTTTGAACTAAACCAATATGAAAGAAAGTTGTAAATTTTTATAAATCTGTTCATAAAAATATAAGACAATGCCACTCTATTTTTTTTGCTCTTGGAATGTATAGTTATTTTCCATAAAAATAAGTTTGGAAACACATTTATTTAAACATCTATATATTTGCTATTGCTTTCCTAAAAGAATCAAATGGATATTTTAAAAATTTGTCAGTTTGGAGGCTCAGTCAGTTAAGTGTCTGACTTTGGCTCAGGTCATGATCTCGCAGTTGGTGAGTTCGAGCCTCATCGGGCTCTGTGCTGTCAGTGCAAAGCCCTTTTCGGATCCTCTATCTAACCTCTCTCTGCCCCTCCCTGCTCATGTGCTCTCGCTCTCTGTCTCTCTCTCTCAAAAATAAGTAAACATAAAAAAAGATTAAAAAAATTTTGTCAGTTCTAATTTCTACTATTAGAGAAACATTCATTGCACATAAGGAAAAGCTCTGAGGGAGGAGGAAACTCAATACTTTTTTAATGTTTTAATTGAGACTTAATCCACATACCAAAGGATTCACCTTTTTAAAGTATAGAATTCAGTAGGCTTTAGTATATTTATGAGGTTGGGCAATGGTCATCACTAGCTAATTCCAGAACATTCTTACCTCCCTAAAAAGAAACTCCATAACTGTTAGCAGTGAGCCTCAATTCTCCCTTCTCCCCATCACCCCCTTTCTGACTCTGACTTGTTTCTTCTAGACATTTGATGTAAATGGAATCTTTTTTTAAAATTTTTTAACATTTATTTATTTTTGAGAGACAGAGCATGATTGGGGGAGGGACAGAGAGAGAAGGAGACACAGAATCCAAAACAGGCTCCAGGTTCCAAGCTGTCAGTACAGAGCCCAATGTACGTGGGGCTCGAACTCACAAACTGCGAGATCATAACCTAAGTCGAAGTCAGACACTTAGATGACTGAGCCACCCAGGCGCCCCTAAATGGAATTTTTGTGTCTGGCTAATTGCGCTTAGCATAATGCCTTCATGGTTCATCCATATTGTAGCATGAGTGAGAACCTCATTCCTTTTTATAGCTGAGTAATATTTCACTGCACGTATATACCACATTGTTTATTCATTTAGCAGTTTATGGACTTCGAGGTTGTTTCCTCTTCCAGGTATCATCAATGACAATGCTGCTGTGAACATCTGTGTCCAAGTTCTTGGAAGAATATGTGTTGTTCATTCTCTGGGCTCTACAGCTAGGAACAGGATTGCTGAGTCATGTGTTGAACTCTGGGTTACTCTATGCCCTGCTTTTTGAGAAATCGTCAAGCTGCTTTCCACAGTAGCTGCATCATTTTACGTTTCAACCACCAATGTATAGGCATTCCAATTCTCTACAGCGTTCTTGATTCTAGACATCATCTAAAAATGACTCTCATTTTTATTTTTTTTTTNTAAGCCACCCAGGCGCCCCTTTCCAACTTATTGAAAACAAGATCCAACGCTGCATTTGTTTGAGACATCTTTAAAAGCTTTTAATTTCTATCAGTTCTCCTTCCACTCCATTTCTTTCATGCTAGTTATTTCTTGAAGAAACTGTAATTTGTGGACCTTCCCATATCCTTGTTTGGCTGATTATACCATCATTGTCTCCATTCATCTGTCTGTCCTCGATATTTCTTTCCATTTACTTGGTAGTTAGATCTAGAAGTTTGAATAGATGAAGGTTCAATTTTTTTTTGTGCAAGAAGATTGCATTGCAACAGGAGGCACATGGTTATCTGTCTGTCTCACTCTTAGTGACGGTGTTAAGATGAATCAGTGGGTTCAGGGGTTTTAGCTCCTTCCAGCCATTGTTTCCCACTTACGTTTCACCTCCTACTTTAAAAAAATTTTTATTTGTAAGTAATCTCCATGCTCAACATGGGGCGTGGACTCACAACCCTGAGATCAGGAGTCACATGTTCACTCACTGAGCCAGCCTGGCGGTCCCCACCTCATACTTTTAATAGCCATGCTGTGAAGCCGTTGTTGCCTTGTCCCGCTGCTTCATTAGGTGTTGTGAAGAGTGAATCTCTAAGTCTAACCCTTCTGTTGCATTGATTATCTTTCCAAACTATTTGGGTACCCTGAAATAATAGCAGAATAGACACTTGATTTTTTTCCTCTTATTTACCAGTTTTCCAAACAAGGAGCTAGTTCCTTAGGTGATACAAGAACAAGCAATGAGGATTAAAAAAATATTCCTTTGTCTTCATAGATTTATACAGATAGGTTACGATCAAATCTGTCATTATTCTTTATTGAGCCCAAACTGTTCCATCTTTAGCCAAAGAGCGTCCCTTTCTACTTGCTCTTGGGTTCTTTGGACATAATTTCAGTAGCATTTGATAGCTACCTTGCTTTCTGGCATAACAAAACGTCACAGGCTCATTTTACACAATCCCTGCTCTGGTTCTGAAATCAGTCATTTCCTAAAGAGGTCTTTGTTCCTCTTTAGTGGGCGATGGCATTTAGATGATCCATTTGGACCTAGGATTGCCAAGGGACTGCCATTCTTCTTGGCCTTTTCAGTGGACACAGCCTACAGACATGTATTTTGTAGAAAGAGAAAAATTAGGGACGCCTGGGATGCTCAGTCAGTTAAGCGTCCGACTTTGGCTCAGGTCATGATCTTGCAGTTCGTGAGTTCGAGTCCCACATCAGGCTCTGTGCTGACATCTCAGAGCCTGGAGCCTGCTTTGTATCTGTGTCTCCCTCCCTCTCTCTCCTTCCCCTGCTTGTGCTCTTGTCTCTCAAAAATAAATAAAAACATTTAATAAAAAAAAAGAGAAAAGTTAATCATGAATTCATACTATCATTGCCAATGCAAATTTTCCATTCTACAACTTATCCCTAACATCATGGATTTCGATACTTGTATCTCTTCATCTTTCACTGAAGACCTTGGTTTCTAGCAATATCAATTCAAGTAATTATTTACTATTTTATTTACGCATATGTATGTAAAATACAAATACACACAATAGCATCTAAATAACAATGCCAGCATTATTACTAACAAATGCTGTTATTAAATGCAGCTTGATTTCTTGGCCATTCTTTTTTATCCTTAGGATGTGTCCCACTAAGAATATATAGTCAAAATAATGAGCGCTAAAGTCAGTTTCTTGTTCCTCCATGTGGTTATGTCAGTAACTCCTGATATACTTTGATAAATGGCTTTTTTTGTCCTTTTGGAAAATGCTTTGCTATTTTCTTTTTCTTTTTTTTTTTTTTAATTTTTACAATGTTTTATTTGTGAGAGAGAGAGAGAGAGAGAGAGAGAGCATGAGCAGGGGAGGGGCAGAGAGGAGATACTGAATCTGAAACAGGCTCCAGGCTCTGAGCTGTCAGCACAGAGCTTGAAATGGGGCTCGAACCCATGAACCGTGAGATCATGACCCGACCTGAAGTCGGACCCTTAACTGTCTGAGCCACCCAGGCACCCCTGCTATTTTCTTTTAAAAACTGATCACGTAAACGATTTACATGATTCCAAAGTCAAGTTATAAAACACAATACATGAAAATAAGTCTAGCTCCCATTTCCATCTCTTTCATCTGTTTCTTTCTTGTAGGCAACCATTTTTATTAGTTTGTGATTTATATTTTCACTGCTTCTTTAAAATGTAAGGAAATATACATATCTTTCTTACAAGGAAGGCAACATATACCAGGTCCCAGCCTTGCTTTCACTCACATCCCAGAGTTGGGTGGCCTTCCACAGAGATGGTCTTCATTCTTTTGTAAAGCTGCACAGAACTGCATTGTGTGAATGTACCGTGGTTTATTCATCCAGTCTTCTGTGCACAGACATGTGGGTTCAACAAACGTTTACTGCATCGCTAAATTGTGCCAGGCACTGGGGATAAAGACATGGTCTCTGGCCTCAGGAAACTCAGAGTGAAGAGGGGGAGGCCTCTGCAATACAAGTACTTGGCTCACAAGGGAGTGAGATCTTGGATCCACTTAGCACAAGCAGTGGGTAGAACAGGGAAAAGAGGCTGACACACAGGAGGGACACAGTACCAGTCTGTTGATTGGCATCTTGCTCCCACGTGGGCCTTAACATGGGCGAATCCCCATGGGATGAACTCAGTGTTTGAAATGACTTAGAAAATCATGAGTGCCACCAATTGCTCAGAGAAGGCAGGGCCAAATGAAAGAGGCAAAGAGGAAGGGTCCTAACCACAAAATTCCCTCAAAAGAGGAAATGTCAATTAATACATAAGCTGTGGTTTAACAACTAAAAGCTACCGCCTGTGCAGAATGTAACACTCCCCAGAGCCTGCTCTGAGCTACGGACACATTTTTAACTCCTTTAGTTTTCGTAACAGTCCTAACAGGTAGGGACTATCGTTCCTCACATTTTGCCGTTAAAGGAATTAGGGCACAGAGAGGTTACTGAACATTTTTCTCCAAGGTCACACAGCGAGTGAACTAGGAAGGGAGCAAGGAAGACATGGCAGATAGCATACCCACAAATGGTGCCCTCTCGCAGGTGGGACCCGAGTCCTCTAAGTCTCCCCAGACCCTAATCACCACCTGGGGAGGAGAACCTCCCTCTCTACAAACATACACCCCACGATCGGAAAACCCTACAGTTTTCTGGATTCTCGGGGGTGTGGGTGGGGCACAGGAATCCCAAAGGCAGGAGGCGACCCGCTGGGTGCGTGGCAGAGGCGCGGGGCTGCCAGCCGAGGGGCCCCCTCGGAGAAGCCAAGCCTGCTCTCCGACCCCTGTCGGCGTGCGACGCCCACTTCTCCGCGCTGCCACTCCCGCCTTAGCACCAATGAACTCTGCTTCTCGAGCTCCCACGATGCGGGGGGAAATGAAGTCACGAACAATCTCCCAGGGACAGCCAGGCACACCGTTACGCGCCGCCGGGGAGCCCGGGTCGTCTGGACACAATACCCTCACGGAACCCGCGGCGAGGCGACACGCAGTGGCGACGCAACAGGACGCGGGCTAGAAGCAGCTGTCACACTGGGCCGTGGGGGTCCCTTCCGCCTACCCAGAGCCCGCTGGGTGGCTGCGGTCCCCTGCTCGAACCTGCACGTTGCCTGGCCCGCTCCGGGCGCCGTCTGCCGCCCAGACCCAGTACTGCGCGCGGCTGCACCGCCGCCCAAGGCGCGTCCCCCAGTCCCCGGGCGGCACCAGGCCAGGCGGGGTCGGGTCTCAGAAGCCCCTCTCGCCCAACTATAGCACTGGACCCCCCAGCAGCCCACGGATATCCACCTAAAGGAACCTCACGCAGCACGGAGCCAGACTCCCAAGCTGAAAAACTGGTGCTTAAACCCAACCAAAAAAAACGCCGTTTAACTACCTACAATCAAAAAAATTCCCTACGAATGAAAAAATTGCTAACTTTGCACATTTTGGTAAGAGGATCCTCCAAGTTCACGTCAGACGGGTAATGTGCCTGCGTCGTAACAAGGTTTAAGGGCGGCACATGTCACACAACGGCGTGAGCACCCAATCATCACGCTTATGAACTACAAAAGGATCGGCGCGCGGGCCCCGTTACGGAGCTCCAAGGGTGTCCCACTGACGTCTCACAAAGGGTGACACACACAGTACCTATATACTCGGTCTCAACAGTAAAATCCTGTAGGCGTTTAAAACCTCATCGACGGTGTTCTTTTTTTCCTACCTTAATAAATGAACACAGGAACAAAATTATCAAGAGGATATGTCTATGCAAATTTTTCTCTCAAACTCCACCTTTTCTGGAACGGGCATCTCTGTTGCTTTACGACAGGAGGTCGTGAAATGACGGAGTGTTGCGTCAATATCGGCGGAAGCTAGCTTTGTGCTTTGCGGCAGCGAGGAGAGCTGGGTCCGGACGCGGATCGGCGTAGGCGTGCTGGAAGGTCTGCAGGCGACCGTGGGGGTGTTCTGGTCGTGCCTTAGGGGTTTAGTTCTTAAACTCTTAGGCTTTTGGTTTTGTTTTTCATCTTTAGCTGAGAGTCTGAGATTCTTACTCCCAGAGAGGCTCCTTTGCCTTTCCTGCGCCTTTTCCTCTTTAGACTTTACTGTTGATGAGACTACTCTTATGCTGGATAGACTCGTGGTCCTCCGTCCCCCAGGCGTCTTGCCGTTTTATTTAGTTTTAGTGGTTTTCTTTGGGAGAATTCCAGCATCCGAGTGACCATTGTCTAGCGGATCCCCACCAGCCTCGACCTTGGTTCTCTGGGGGAGACCAGCTCATCACTGCCGCGGCCCGAGGGATGGAGCAGGACCGCTCTCGGGAGTCCCCTTCGCGGGAAGGCGCTTCCTTGCCGGGAGAGCGGCCTTCCTCCGCCCTCGGACAGTCCTTCGCCCAGATTTTGCACCGTCTTACCAGCCAGGAGTCCCGACGGGGCAAGGACAAAGGTGCAGCAATTCAGGACCTCAGTGCCCTAATAGAAGCCGCGGAATGTGATCAGTTTTTTGAAGGGAGTGGCACATCGCTCCGCGGAATGCCCGAGATGCTGGGGCAGGTGGCAAAAGCCCTCGAGAAGTACGCAGCCCCACCCAAGGAGCAGGAAGGCAGAGGTCACGGTTACTCTGAAGTGGCCGAGAAAGCGGCAGCAGTTGGGTTACTGTTTCTTAAACTATTGGGGAAAATTGCAGCGGCCAAGAATTCTTTGGTTTGCCCTACTTGGAAGACAGGCCTACGTGACTTGGCAGGAACTGTGTATATTTTTGCGGTCACACACAGCTTGGAACAACCATGGACCAACCTTGGTTCTCGTGACGTTGCTGGAGAGGTGCTCGCCTTACTCCTTCAAGTTACTGAGCATGGTTCTGTGGCAGGATTTCTGCGCGGAGAAAGTGAGGACGAGAAAGGGAGATTTATTTTAATAATGGAGCTTCTCAAACCCGATTTGAATAAGTGAGTATTTTTTTTTAATATTTACTTAATTTTGAGAGAGAGAGAGAGAGCACAGACGGGGAGGGACAGAGAGACAGAGAGAGAGAGACAGAATCTGAAGCAGGCTCCTGGCTCTGAGCTGTCAGCACAGAGCCCGACGTGGGGCTTGAACTCGTGAACAGCAGGATCATAACCTGAGCCGAAGTCGGACGCTTAACCGACTGAGCCACCCGGGCGTCCCATGAATAAGTGAGTAGTCTTGTTGAAAGGGCTACTAACTAGAGCTTCAGCGTAATGTTTTAGAATGTTAGAGCTCGAAGAAACTCGGGTTTTTTCATCAGTAGATAAAGGTTGCAATAGGAGATCCCTTAAGGCCCAGAAAGGTGATTTGCAGTAAATAACATTAGATATTGACAAGTTCTGCATTAGAGGCCAGGTCTTCAGACTCCGATTTTCTAGTGCTTTCTCGCCCTCCTGACAACTGCCTTTGGCAATGGAAGTTCTGTCCAAATTATTTATTCTGAATTCTTAAGTTAGGTGAGAATGGGATTTGGGGAGGATTTAAACTTAAGTGGTTTGAATTTAAACTTGGGTCTTGAAACTCATCAGTAGTTATTAGTAAGGATGGTTTGGATATGGAAACAACGTTTGGGATGAAAAACACCCTTTAGATCGCTGTTGGCTTTTTTTCTGTGCGTTCCACCTGTTACTTTCTTAGTGCTTATAACCCTGGAGCCATGAGAGGAAAAATGTGTAGGTAACTGTCACTTACCAGGAACTTACCAGGAGTTTAAAGGCTTGGTTTTGAGGTAGCCTGTAAAGTAAAAAAACAAAAACAAAACTTCTTTTTATTGCTTCTGAGTAGGACCAGGTCAGAGAGCCTCTCTGAACCTGTTTAATTTTTTTGTAATAGAAAGATATTATCTCTTACACAGCTATTTTGAAGGTTAGTTGAGTGAAGTGTATATACCCACTTTATAAGTTGTAAATTGCTGTTCAAATATTGATTCATTTACTCTCTTACAATAATTATAATGATGCTGAAGACATTTCCTTTCCTTCTGTCTCCTTTGTCAGCACATCTCCTCTGTAATCACCCACACCATCAACCACAGATTCTTTACAAGCTGTGGTTATAAATCGATCCTTCTCATTGGATTAGCTGTAGACCCAGAGCCCTGGGTGATTGTGAAATGTATTTAGTGTTAAGTTATTGTGATTTAATATGCATAACTTGAGATATCTTTGGGGGATGTATTCAAGGATAAGGTAATGCTTTGTTTAGCTTGAAGAGGTTAATTTTCTTTGCTGGCTAACACCGTGTCACTATACTTCATGTGGCTTCACATTTCCACTTAGAGAATCCTGGAAGAATAACCCTGCCACCAAACATGTCTTCTCATGGACTCTGCAGCAGGTCACTCGACCCTGGCTGAACCAACATCTGGAAAGGATACTTCCCCCGTCACTGCTCATCTCGGATGACTATCAAACCGAGAACAAAATCCTGGGTGTCCAGTGCCTCCATCACATTGTGCTAAATGTGGTGAGCAAACTCTGCCCTCTGTCATCTGTGTTGATAGGACAGACCGGGTCATGGTATCCCGATGGTTGCTTTTTCTATCTCCTATTACCTTCTATTAATGCTGTTATGTGGAAAAATTCACTTATTTATATTTTTTCTTTGTATGTTCCTTCCACCACCCTAGTAGATTGTATCCGATAGGTAGTATATGGAAGACACGTGGGCCATTGTCATGCATGTCAAAATGAATAACCAGACCTTGAGTAATTAACAGTTGAGTGTCAAGGAGCAAAAGAATGGGAAACTGAAAGGGATTATACCCAAATGTGCAGGCTGTACTCAAGGAAACTTTTTGGTTTTTTTCCTCTTAACTGTGTCATGGAGCTTTTAAAATATACACAGGAGAGAGTGCTCTTATGGGCCTGGCATGCTTCTGCTGAGAGTGCTGTTATGAATCCTGTGGTATAAGAGATCCTATGTCCCCATAATTCAGTTTCAAAAATCAGCAACGTTTTGGCACCCTTGAGAAATGTTTAATTGGGTAATTTGCTTGCAGCCAGCTGCTGATTTGCTCCAGTATAACAGAGCCCAGGTCCTGTACCATGCCCTTTTCAACCACCTGTACATGCCGGAGCACCAGCTCACCCAGGTAATTGTGAGATTTCTTTTTTTTTTTAATGTTTTATTTATTTCTAGGAGAGAGAGAGAGAGAGACAGCGTGAGCAGGGGAGGGTCAGAGAGAGGGAGCCACTGACTGAAACAGGCTCCAGGCTCTGAGCTGGCAGTCAGCACAGAGCCCGACGCGGGGCTCGAACCCACAAACCGCGAGATCATGACCTAAGCGAAAGTCGGACGCTTAACCGACTAAGCCACCCAGGCGCCCCTGTGAGATTTGTTTCTAACTGTGGGTCGCAGTTCTCAGATTTGAGTAGAAGGTGCCATTGTGTAAGAATAGTGGAGACATTTTCGTCTCTTGAAAAGTGAGCATGATAACTAAGTCCTAGGCAGCTTGAAAGTAAAGAGGTAGCAGATCACTAGTGAAAATGGCTCAGTACTAAGCAGGTGTCTGCATTGCTGAATCGCCACAGAAAAGCCAGTGTTTTGTCTTCATTTGGGTCGATTCCGTATTATTTGAGGGTGGCTTTATGTGTTAAAAGTTCTACTTTTATTAATCTAAGCATTCTTCTCTGCTGCTGTCCACTCAGTTGGAACTCCTTGTATGTTAGATGTGACAGTGCCATTCTTTCATCTGGTACCCATTAAATACCTACTGTGTACTAGTAACCAGGATGAATGAACAAACAGTGTTTCTGGCTTTATGAAACCCTTTGGAAAGACATATAAATAAATGAGTATTTTTACATGCCTTACAGTGCAGAGTGATAAATCTATTAAAAGACATTTGTATAAAGTGCAGGGAGTGTCTGGCAAAAGGCAACTAACCAGGTTTGGTGGTGTTGGGATAGTTTTAGGAGGATTTGGGAAGGAGGGGATATTTGAAAGATGAATAGAACTTTCTTAGGATGGGAGAACATTCTGAAGACAGAGAAAACAAGTTATATAAAGTCAGAGGTAGAAATAACTTTTATGCCTGCCTTCCCTTCCCCCACTCTCCTGCCACCTTTCATTTGAGATGTTAATTTAGGTATTAAATTGAGGATCCAGGAACTAAGAACCAAAAGCTTAGGGCTCTTTAGATAGTGGTTTCAAAACAAAACTAAGAAAAAACAAAAATCCCAGGAGAGCCTTGACTCTGAAACTTGAGATAGGGTGGTCAAACCGGGCACAGCTGAGGACTATCTTAGATTCTGTTTAGGAGTGGTTTATTGTCAGTGTGTATAACAACTGCTTAAACTTAGATATTTAATGGCAATAGACTTAGACTCTGGGGTTAAAGTCTGGGGCACCTGGGTGGCTCAGTTGGTGGAGCGTCCAGCTCTTGATTTCAGCTCAGGTCATGATCTCACAGTTTAGGATTCTCTCTTGTTCTCTGTTCGTCCACTGCTCATGCTCTCATGAAATAGATAATAAACATGAAAAAAAATTTAATTTGGGTTAAAGTCCCAGGTTTGCTCATAAAGTCCCATTTCAGTTTAGCAAAGATAACTTGTTTGGAGATAATGTAAAGCAAATTTGAAAATAGAAAGTACGGGGTGCCTGAGTGGCTCAGTTGGTTAAGCGTCTGACTTTGGCTCAGGTCATGATCTCGTGGTTTGAGTTTGAGCCCCACATAGGGCTCTGTGCCAACAGCTTAGAGCCTAGAGCCTGCTTCACATTCTGTGTCTCCCTCTCTCTGCCTCTCCCCTGCTTGCACTGTGTCTGTCTCTCCCTCTCTCTCTCAAAAATAAACACACACACATACACAAAAAGAATATAAAGTAATATACACTTGGGGCGCCTGGCTGGCTCAGTTGGTTAAGCATCTGATTGTAGATATCAGCTCAGGTCATGATCTCACAGTTTGGGATTTCAAGGCCCATGCTGCCATCCTGTCAGCGCAGAGCCTGCTTGGGATTCTCTCCCTCTCTTTCTGCCCTCCCCCACTCATGCTTTCCCAAAAATAAACGTTAAAAAAAAGTAATATTGTATTTTTACTGGTTATCTTTCAGAATTATGTAGCGTGGCCCCCAAGGACAGATAATAAAGTTGCTAGACAAGTCAGTGAATGCAGATGGATGAACCCTTCTCTGTTACTTCCTCCCAGGCTGTGCTCTCGTGTCTGCTGGACTTGTTTCCTGTCCTGGAGAAAGGGCTGCACTGGAAGGGAGGTGCGGCTCGAGCCACCACGCACTGTGACGAGGTGCTGCAGTTGATCCTGACCCACATGGAGCCAGAGCACCGCCTTCTCTTGCGCAGGACCTACGCGAGAAACCTACCAGTGTTTGTGAGGAGGCAAGTGTACGAGCCGCAGGTCTGGCCACACTCCTCAAGTTTATCCCCTTGGTGCCAAGTCTTCTCTTTCCTTTCTAGGTTGGGGATCCTAACCGTCCGGCACTTGAAGAGGCTGGAGCGAGTCATCATTGGTTACCTGGAGGTTTATGATGGACCAGAGGAGGAGGCGAGATTGAAGATACTGGAAACCTTAAAACTTCTCATGCAGTACGCTTGGCCCAGGTAAAACAGCCAAGTGGGCAGGTTGCACTACAAGCTAAATTGTTCCTCAGCTTCCATTAAGTCTTTTAAGTGTTTTTTTTTTTAAATTGTAAAAAAACCTACATAAATTTGCCATTTAAAATGGATTCAGTGACATTAAGTACCTTCACAATTTTGTACATCATCATGACTATCCTTTTCCAGAACTTTTTTTATCAAAATAAAAAATTTCCAGAAATGCTAAGAAGTTAAGTAAATAGGTTGGGCTTAACTGAGGGTGAGCTAGGATCTGGAATCAAATGACAGAAAATTCTAATTGACAATTAGATCCCAGAAGCCAAGCATATTCAGGCCTAAGACTGTATAAAAGTTAAAGGCCTGTGGGCTACCCTCTGTTCTCTGGCCCAAAGTAAAAGCCTCAGGTAAGCAGAGATCCCACTTCTCACTTTCCAGGAGGGGCTATTTCCTTACAGTAGAACCAGGCTCCTGGCGTGGCAGGCCGGAGTGTGTATATAGGTGCTATGCTGCAGACAGAAGGGCTCCAAGTTCAGAAATCTGGCGTCTGGCCTCTAGTTCTGCTTCCAGCTCCACTGTCTTTTCATTTAACTCCAATTCCTTCATTTAGGAAATGAGGGCTTTACAACTTAGATGGCTTTCGAAGTGTCCATTTTAATATCCTGGTTTAGAGTATGAACCTAACTTTTTTCTTCCCGATTCCAGAGTTTCCTGTAGACTTGTGGTCTTATTGAAGGCTCTCTTGAAACTGATATGTGACGTAGCAAGGGATCCAAACCTTACACCTGAGCCTGTTAAGAGCACCTTGTTAGAGGAGACCACAGATTGCCTGATTCTCCTGGACCACTGCTGTCAAGGACAAGTGAAGGTAGGAGTCTGCAACCTGGCCCTTAGGGAGCTCCTGGGACTATAATTTACTGTTCACATGTGTGACTATGTTTGTAAATGAACATGCATCGTTCAGGGCTTCATCTTGGAGCCCTGTAACCTTCAGTAAAGGTGGATGAACACCTTAATTCAACTTTTAAAGCTTTTCAGTTATTTAGACCAAAAGGCAAGAGGATCAGGAGATGTCTCTGGGGTGAGGATAGAAAACAGGCAAAAGACTTAAGAGTTCTTAAAACTTAAGTTCTGTTTTAATCATCTGTTTTTTTTTTTTTTTTTAAGGATGAAATAATGAGCTATAATAAGCCACCAAGGAGTAGTAATATCGAGTAACTCAGATCCCAGAAACGTCTTCTAGGGCACCTGTATTTTTCCTTGTTTTTATTTACATGGGCATTCTTCCTTTAGTTTCACATTTCACAAAAGTCATCTTCTCAAAGCCAAAGCATATAATGGCTGTGTGTATATTTACATACATAAACTATTGCCTCATTTCTTATCCCCTTTAGAAATCTTCAGGTTATAAAGCAGCAATGAAAAAAATTCATATCCAAAAAATATTTATAGGGAGTATTATCTGTTTTGTCAGTTTATTCAAATTACTTCGTGTTGGCTCTTTACTAATCTCTGGCAGTTTTCGAGTCCTGGATCCAGTCTGATTTGCACTGGCTGGGTCAGTCCACTTCCTCCTGCGGTGGCAGGACGCGTGCATGCATGCCAACACGGTTTTCAAGTGACACGTGTCCCACGAACTGTTCCCTAGTCTCAGCCATTCTTTCTTTCTTTGAGTAAGGTACCAAGAACCAAGGTAAAAGGAAAATAAATATCAATTAAAAAAAAATCAGAGCCTATTTTTCATGTTTCAGGGTCTCCTGGTCAAAATTCTCCAAAGCTGTGAAGACGCCAAGGTGGTGGACTGTATGAGAAAAGTCCAGCAGGGTTCCAAAGGCACGCCCTGCGATGGAACTTAAGATTTGTCTTACTCCTCAAACAGAAAGGCTGTTCTTCTTGTTCCAACTGTATATATGGAATTACTTAAGAAAAAAAGGAGTTTTACACTAAACAGTGGAACTTAGATCTTCTTTTTCCTTCTTTTATTCCCACAGAAGTAGGGAAAGGAGAACAAGAACAACTGAAGTCTGAACATTTCTAAATAAAGGTGGGGGGCGGGGAGGAAGGATACCAAAGAAAACAGGTGGGTAGCATTGAAAATCTAGAATAGAAATGTTTACACCCACAAATTCATCTGTTAAGCTTCTTGGGCTCAAGCTGTTACTTCAAAACATATGCCAACACTATAAAAATACTCTGTTCACAACTTAAGGCGCTTTCCACTCCCAGATTTCTTGCCCCACAGAAGCAGCATAAATATCAAAGACACAAATATTGTGTGAAATACCATATGAAAGAGTGAGAACTGGAGGTATATACAGGTGTAAGGTAGAAGAAAGGAGGATACTGAAAATGTTCAGTCCTGTTATCAGTGTCTGAAGGGAAGTCATGTAGCTTTGGCCTTGGCCACAGGCTCTGTCTCCTGCTCATACTCTATCTCTACGTAGGCTCGTTTTCTCTGCAAAGGTCCTTTCAAGGGCATTTTGCCTTTATGTTTGGCTTCAGGGGACTTTTCTTCTTCCTCACTCGAGGATTCATCATCCTGACCTTCATCACTACTGGCATCCAGTTTATCCATATCCTGATGAGAGAGAGAGAGAAAAAAAAGAGAAAATGCTAGATTCATTCCCCAAACTCCTTTCATTGTCCTCTCAATTTAGAACTAGACAACTGATCTGCCTCCGTGTGTGTTCAGAAACCTTCTGTTCTCTGAAGGTCAAAGGTCAATTTTTTGCCCATAACTCTCACCTCAAAGTCACTTATGTCACTCTCATCCACCTCATCATCTTCCACAAACTCTCTCTTTCCCACATCCTAAAACAAAACATAACTGTTAAGTTCAAAATACAGAATGAAAACTCAGCTTACACATCTAGTTTTATTCTTTGCTAAGTGCAACAGTAACAAACAGAATCATGGTCTACTTACTAGACAAAACCAAAATCTACTTACTTCCAAGTTTAATACTTTTGAATTAAAAGCATTTTAGGGATATCAATTCTCATGCCTACTATAAATCATTAGAGGTTAAACATCTCATTTTAATTTGTTAAAAAAAACTACATACGAAAGCCTTTACAAACAATTCAGTTAAACCTATTAATTTCAACTATCAAAACCGGGTTATTGCTGGGGAAAGTACACCTGTGTGCCTGTGTGCGTGTACTACGTGATTAGCAATTACCTGCTAATCTGGCCTTTTTCTAAAAGGCTATCACTCAAGTACCTCCCCTATAGTAATAGTGAAATTAAATCCTGTATAAATTTCAGGTTCCTGAATGGTATATTCTGTCAGCTGATGAGGATTCTTCATTTGTCCCCCTGCAGGAAAAATTTTAGAATGCCAGTAAGAATAAAACTGCCAACGTGTTAATAGTTTGTTGGCTGAACTAAAATTAATCTCGTGATAGGAAAAAAGGACCAAATAATTATTTTTGGTTAGGGGAGTGAAAATACTAGTCTGTCACTCAGATACATATAAAAGATCCAGGTCTACAGATTACTGCTTCATGAAGCAAAAATGAACAAACAGGCTTACGTCTTCATCTTCATCGTCTTTCTCCTCAGCGTCTGAAGAGTCACTCTCTGCCTCCTGCTGCTCCAGGGCCTTGTCGAAGGCATGAATGGGGAAGTTGTAGATGTCGCCATACTGAAGAACATACAGACTGGCGTTAACGACATCTGGATTTTACACTTGAAGTCCACTATCCAATGAATGTATTGTTTCCTCCTCCGTGATTAAACGCAAATAATGTGATGGCTAACAATTTTTCTATATTAATTTCAGCCTAGAGCCAACAGTATCCTTAAAAGCCCATTTTTGGCATTTAAATAATGATTAATATCAGACACTATGAAGGATGGAACCTGATCTCTTAAAACTTAGTAGTTTATAAAGCCAGCGGGTAGGAATAATGTAAATTTACTGACAGGGAGCAAATAAGGAAAACGTCTATTCTTTTTGTCTTGTAAATGACACTAGTTTTTAAGAAGAAATAACTCATTTTAAAGAACCTTAGAAGACTAACGTAATATGCAGGAGGATCAAACTGCCTGACTTTACACAGAGACTCAAGACTGTCGGGTCAGGAACAGGAGCGCGCAGCACGGTGCAGAGGGAAAGCTCTCTCACACTGGATGGGCCACTGAAGGTCACCAGGGCATTGTTTGTGTTGGTGTCCGGGAACTAAAATGGGGGAGCCAAGGCCTGTGTACTTGCTTTATTCCACGAAGCAAATCAAGATGAAGATCTTTCTAGCATCTTTGGCAGTAAAACACACTTCCCACTATGTCCTAGCAAACTATTACTGTCTAAAAGGTAAAATTTATATCCCAAACTTCCTAGCTTTCTTACCGTGTCTTGTTTCAGTCTCTCCAGCAATTCCTTTTCAATGGCATTGTCCAGCTGAGCAGCTATTAATGCCTTTTCCTGTAACAGAAAAATATGAGTAAACCCATTTACCTCATTAGTACTCATTTTTCAGCCTGTAGAAGTAAAAGAAACTGTCACATTTTTATTTACAGAAAAAAAAAATCACTTTTACCCCTCTTGCTACCACTGGGACTTTTGCCTCTCCAACCAGATAGATTTCTCCTTTCCCTCTCAAGCCTTAGAATCTTTTCAATTAAAACAGTTCCTATGGTTTTATAATAGCATTCTAAATTAAATGCTACCAAAGCCTTTCATGGATCTAGAAAGGATGCAGATCTACATACATGTAAGTGTCTTAGAAAAGTAACAATCCTGAAACAGATTTTGTAAAAGCTGAGAAAAAGAAGTAGAGACCTTTACTCATACCGTTTTCTAAAACCACGTTAGATTCTATGACAGAAAAATAAGATTAAAAATCTCTTCCTCTAGTGACCTCACTGAAAATGACACATGGCATCAACCTGTACCACCCACAAACAAATCATAAATATCTAACCTCACTCTCTTTCCAGCCAGTCTTAAGGCCATATTAATTTAATAGTAAAGATCATGACAGATCTTCAAGTCTTATAAACGGAGGCTTTGTTAGAATTAGAAATAGTAGGTCTACGGCCATACCACCCTGAATGTGCCCAATGTCGTCTGATCTCAGAAGCTAAGCAGGGTCGGGCCTGCGATAGCGTGAACTATCTTATATTTCACTGCAGAGCTATGTTGCAAAAGAAAAAACTGAAGATACCACAATTCCAGACTTCAAGTTATAGTACCAATAGTAGTTAAAACAGTATGCTGCTGGCATTAAAATAGACCCATAAATCAATGGAATAAAACAGAAAATCCAGAAATAAATTTACAGTTATATGGCCAATTAATCTTTGACGAAGAAGGAATGAAATATGCAATGGGAAAGTCTCTTCAGTAAGCACTGTTGGAAAAACTGAAGAGCTGCAGGCAAAGTAATGAAACTGGACCACTTTCTTTCACCGTACACACAAAAATAAACTCAAAACAGATTAAAGGCCTAAATATGAGAACCAAACCATAAAAATCCTGGAAAGGGGAACAGGCAGTATTCTCTGACATTGGCCATACATAGCAACAACATTCTTCTACACATGTCTCCTGAGGCAAGGGAAATAAATGCAAAAATAAACTATTGAGACTATATTAAACTAAAACATTTTTGTACAGTGAAGGAAACAATCAGCAAAACTAAAAGGCAACCTACGCAATGGAAAAAAATACCTGCAAATAGCATATCTGATAAAGGGTTAGTACATAAATAACTGATATTACTCAATACCCAAAAAACAATCCAATCTAAAAATGGGCAAGGGCGCCTGGATGGCTCAGTTGGTTAAGCGTCTGACTTCAGCTCAGGGTCATGATCTCATGGTTAATGGGTTTGATCCCCACATTGGGTTCTGCACTGGCAATGCAGAGCCTGCTCAGGATTCTCTCTCTTTCTCTCTCTCTCTCTCCCTCCCTCTACCCCTCCCCCCCAACTTGTGCGCGCGCGCACACACTCTCTCTCAAAATAAACTTAAAAATAAATAAAAACGGGCAGAAAACACGAACAGACATTTCATCAAAGACACCCAGATGGCTAAAAGATCCATGAAAAGATGCTCAACATCACTCATCACGGAAATGCAAATCAAAACTACAATGAGATATCACCTCACACCTGTCAGAATGGCTAAAATCAAAAACACAAGAAACATCAAGTGTTGATGAAGATGTGGAGAAACCCTTTTGCATTGTTGGTGGGAATGCAAACTGGTGTAGTTGCTGTAGAAAACAGTATGGAGAGTCCTAAAAAGTTAAAAATGAACTACACCACAATCCAGCCATCGCACTACTGGGTATTTCCCCCCAAAACCAAAAATGCTAATTCAAAGGGATACACACACCCGTATGTCTATGGCAGCATTATTTAAAATAGCCTATGGGAGCAGCCCAAGTGTCCATAGATTGATGAATGGATAAAGAGAAAGTGGTATTTGAGAAACAAAACAAACAAGAAAAAAAACCCAAACAGANTAAGATTGGCAACATGCCAAAATTCTGATTTCTCTTTTTAATGTTTAATTATTTTTGAGAGACAGAGAGACAAAGTGTCAATGGGGGAGGCACAGAGAGAATGGGAGATGCAGCATCTGAAGCAGGCTCCAGGCTCTGAGCTGTCAGCATAGGCCTGATGCAGGGTTCGAATTCACAGACCATGAGATTATGACCAGAGCCAAAGTCAGACACTTGACTGACTGAGCCATCCAGGTGTCCCCCCAAATTCTGATTTCTAAAATACTTAACCTCAAGAATTTCAGGCAAGGTATTTTCTCTGTTCTCCATTAAATATATTCCCAAGAACCCTTATTTTCGCCTGCCCTGAAATTCATAATCTTAAAATACGAATATCCCGGGGCGCCTGGGTGGCTTAGTCGGTTAAGCGTCCGGCTTTCACTTAGGTCATGATCTCGCGGTTCGTGGGTTCGAGCCCCGCGTCGGGCTCTGTGCTGACTGCCAGCTCAGAGCCTGGAGCCTATTTCAGAGTCTGTATCTCCCTCTCTCTCTGACCCTCCCCTGCTCACGCTGTCTCTCTCTCTCTCCTAGAAATAAATAAAAATACAAAAAAAATTAAAACAAAAAATACGAATATCTGATCTTACCCAACTTACACTGTTATCCGTTAGCAAACTATTACCCGAGGCCCGAACCGTTCACAGGAAATGGTGACTGAGTCTTTCTCATGATCCTTACCTACAGAGCCCTACCCTCAATGAAATACAAAAGCGCTGAATACAAGAAGGATAAGTTACCTCTCTTCTTTTTTCCCTCCGTTCCACCTTCTTACTCAAGGGAACAAGTTTCCTCCTATGGAAAATAAAACACATTATCAGAAATCCCAAGTGCATGTTTTGTGTGTTCCTTAAAAAAAATGAGAAAATAGGATTGGAGGTGATTTTGTAGGGCTCAGCACAATATAGCCAAATTATATACTTAACAATTCCCTAAGTAATTAATACTACAACAAATCACACATTTTTACACATATTTTTTATTTTACTTTTTGTCTTCTTTGGGCATTCTGAGACTTCTGAGGGCACTCACAATGCTTCATGATTAATCGTTCAGTTAACTAAAAGAGTTTTCTGCAGGGGTGCTTGGGTGGCTCAGTCAGTTAAGTGTCTGACTTTGGCTTGGATCACGATCTATCTTACAGTTTGTGAGTTCAAGCCCCATATCGGGCTCACTACTGTCAGTGCAGGGCCTGCTTCGGATCCTCTGTCCTCTTCTCTCTCTGCTCCCCCTGACCCCCAACTCTCACATGCTCTTTCTCAAAAATGAACATTAAAAAAAAAATTGCCTTATAGAAGACTGACACCTTTAGCTTTCTCTGCATGTCACAATGAAGTATTAGGACCTATCACTCCTTAGGAAGATATCCAATTAGTCCCATGGATTTCACATCACTTTTTAAAATTGGTTTTCAGTGAACCCAGAGTAAAGTTCTTACATTCTTATTTATTCACATTTTTTAGGTCATTGTCAAATTCCTAATTTTATGATTGTGTCAAGGAGTTACACAATTTCCTGCCGCTGATTTTCAGACAGGAGAGGATCATCAAGTTCTACTATATTGTTCTTTATTTTTTTTAAGTTTTTATTTATTTTGAGAGAGAGCAGAGTGCAAGTGAGCCTGTATGTGTGAGCAGGAGAAGGGCAGAGAGAGAGAGAGGGAGAAAGAGAATCCCAAGCAGGTTCTGCTCTGTCAGCGTGTAGCCTGATATGGGGCTTGATCCCACGAACCGAGAGATCATGACCTGAGCTGAAATCAAGATTCAGATGCTTAACCAACTGAGCTACCCAGGTACCCCTCCTATACTGTTTTTTAAATCCTGCAAAATCAAAGTGCACAACTTTAACCAGAGGTAAACTTTCTTCTTCTTAACATATCATAAAAGGTTACCTGAAATTGAATTTAATAAGAACCATTACTACAGTCTCTCATCTTCATAATATGATCCAAGGAAAGACTTAAAAATACATATAATAGATGAATGATCTAAATACTTACTGTCGCTTTAATGTAAGTTTTCTAATTCTAATCAGGTACTGGGTGATCTTGGTGAATCTCTGCTTACACTTGTGTCGAATAAAACGAGGCCAATAAATCAGATTTTCATCTATTTGCTCCAGTGCTTTCTCATAGTTTTTATGAAGCCGGACCTATAAATAGAAAAACAAAGCTTGAAGAGTGAGGGTGAATGATTAGGTCTTCACTGCTATGCTACCAGGAGCCTAATGAGGTTCGCTTCAAAAGTTTAATGTAGCTGTGGTCAAGGAAGAGAGAAAAGCATGTGGCTTGCTACTGATCAATGGCCACTGTAATTTTATGTCCCAAGTCTTACCCGTTCCCAGAGACGCCTAGGAAAAGCTGCTCGTTCTATAACCTTCATATACAAATAGCACTGTCCTGCAGGATAAAGAAAATACCATTAATACTGTTTACGGATGACGAAAGAATATCCTTTTAAAAGCTGTGGGCTAGTTCTCATGAAAGTTCAAACTAAGGAGTTACCTTTCTCTTCTTTGATAGTGGCATACTGACTGTTTGCCAGGGGACAAGATGACCGATTACACAGTCCGGTCAGGCTGTATTCATTTCTGCAGAAACTCTGAGTCTTAGTTCTAGAATGTGAGGAAAGGAGCAAAAACTGTAAGATGGGTTACCAAGAGGAAAATTGAAGGAATCTTTGCCCAAGTTGCAAATCCAGACTCACCTTATTTTGAAGGAACAAAATTGCTTGTTTCCTAGTGTGTCCCAGATAACCTGCAAGACACAATAAGAACCCATTTAATTGCTCTGACCCAACAGGTAGGAGTATTAGCCCAAGAAAACATAGAGCCCTGGTTCACTGAGGTCTTAACGGAGTCTCTGAGAAATGAGAGGAGGAAGACATGCTCTATAAAACAGTCTGATTTGTGCAGTGTCTGGGCGGCTCAGTTGGTTAAGCATCCGACTCTGGATTTCAGCTCAGGTCATGACCTCATGGCTTGTGAGTTCAAGCCCCACACTGGGCTCTGTGCTAACATGGTGGAGCCTGCTTGGGATATTCTCTCTCTCTCTCTCTCTCTCTCCCTCCCCTTCCCCTGCCAGTACACTCCCTCTTTCTCTCAAAATAAATAAATCAACATTTTTACAACAGTCTGATTTGTTTTCTTTTTACACAGATTCTTGAAGAAAAAAAATACAAATTATCAATAACCATAACCCCATTCCCCACAGATAAAAGTTTAGTAGGATCTTGTAAATATTTTCAAATTTTTTCTATACACATACATTCCAGCAACCAGCATGCCTGTATGAATATTTTTAACAAAAATGAGATTACATTTATTTTGTAACTTTAATAGGTTCATAATCCATTGTACAGAACTAGATTGCTGGATATATGTACCATAATTTCATCTCATCTGGGAAAAGAAAATCATTTACCGCTATCTTCTATCACCTAATGAGTTCTTTCTTCATTCAGCACTGATGGTGTATTTAATTTACATAAGGCACTGACAATCCTAAAGTCCTGACACACAGGAGGCACTCAAGAATTTGTTGAATGAAGGAAGATAGCGTCCTTAAACAGTTTTATCTACATAGGGAGAAAGAAATGTAACCAAAGCATCACAAAGCACTGGTCTAAGTGCCGCAAAAGAAGTTTGTAGGAGCCTTTGAGTGGGCTGCCCTGAGGAATTGGGAAAAGCTTTAAAGAGGCTATAGTAGTTAAAGCCTAATGCATAAAGAAGTGTAAACAAACAGAACAACATTTTGGGAATTTTATAGGATGTGTGTGTAGCAGGGGATTGATAGGAGACAGATAGGGAGAAATGAAACTGGGAAAGTAGGCGCTCATTCTGGCTTGTGGCTTTAAATGTCATCTGTAAGTTGAGGACTCCCAAATTGCCATCTCCTGGTCAGACGTCTCTCCTGAGCTACAGACTTGTGTGCATATCCAACCGCCTACTTAACATCTCCACTTGGAAGTCTGGAAGGCATCATATACATTAACATGTCCAAATGAAGCTCTTTATTCCACACCTCTTGTAAGAATAATGTGTTCCTTCCCCACCCCATAAATAAAACCACCACTGAACTGTTTGTTCAAATCCCAAATCCTTTGAATACTTCCTTTTCCTCATCACTGAATCCATCACATAGTCTTTTTGGTTATACTGATAATACAGATCTCAAATCCATCCACTTCTTTACATCTCAACCCTTACAACCAGAGTTAAAACTACTTTCATCGGGGGCGCCTGGGTGGCTTAGTCGGTTAAGCATCCGACTTTCGCTTAGGTCATGATCTCGCGGTTCGTGGGTTCGAGCCCCGCGTCGGGCTCTGTGCTGACTGCCAGCTCGGAGCCTGGAGCCTGTTTCAGTCTGTGACTCCCTCTCTCTCTGACCCTCCCCTGTTCACGCTGTCTCTCTCTCTCTCTCCTAGAAATAAATAAAACATTTAAAAAAAAAAAAACTACTTTCATCATACTCTAGGTCTCCTTGCTTTTATGCTTTCTCTCCTTCAAAAGCCTTTCACAAAACTAGACAACTTTTCACGAAGTCAGATGTCATTTCCCATTAAAAGCCCTAACAGACACTACCTGATCTCGTTCTGCAAGCATATCCAACTTCATTACCTCTCTTTTCCCTAGATTCCTACAGCACAGGTCACATCAATATTCTTTAATACATTCCTTCTCTCTCACCTCCAGACCTTTGTATTGTACTGTTCCTACTTCCCAGGGATTTTGCTTTCCCCTCAGCTCCTCAATGATGGTTCATTCTCATCTTTTAGATCTCAGTTCAAATGTCTTTTATTCAGAGAAACCTTCCCAGATCAGCGTTGTCTGAAGTGGTGTCTCCTAATTACTCTCTCCTTCATCAACCTCGCTCTTCCTTTCACAGTATTATTACACAGTACAATGGTTTTCAGTTTGTTCACTTGTTTACCATCTGTCCCCTCCATCAGAGTGCTCCAGAAAAGCAGAGGTCTTTTGTCTGGCTTATTAAAAACTAAATCTCCAGTAATTACCACAGTGCCTGGCACACTGTAAGCGCTTCTGTATTTCTCAGGACTAATTAAATGAATCGCGGATGCTTCCAAAAATTAAGACGTGGGCAGACCAGGAACAAATGTGAAGAAAAACCTAACACAGCAAAATTAGATTTTAAGGTAACATGTACACGGAAGAACGGGATCTTGAAATCTGATGTCTAAACCATCCCCAACCTCGCCCCGACTCGCGCCTCCCACGTCCAGAGACACCACAGGCAAAGTCCTTCACTGCTGGGCACCGGGGACTGGGTAATCCAACCCTGTGGACTGAGTGGCGCTGTTCTGGCCTGTTCAAGCCGCTAAGGCAGCGGGCTGGAGATCCCGGGTAGACACGTGAGATCCCCACGCTCGGAAATCGGGGTTTTGGAAGCCTCGGTTCCGGAGCGACACAACGCTAATAGGCCAGCTAAGTATGTGGCTTCCGAGCCTCCTAAAGCAGGAGAACCCAGGTGGCAGAGAAAACAGGACACTCACGTCATCTGACTGCATGGTGCCGGCGGCTCAGCGTGCAAATCCCGGTCCGATCTGGGGAGCAACCATGCTTCTTCCGGGGAATCACTTCCGGAAAGCCCAGTCTCACCTATCGCGAGAATTCTGATTTCGCCGGCTTGCACAGCGCCTCCTGGCGGTCTAACTTCCGGCCGCGTCTCCACGTCCGCCGCCACGTTCGGACGGGCGCCGCGCGCTCGTGTCGCCGCGTAGATCTTGTCACCGGGCTCACCCTGGGACTGTAAACCCGGCTTGGACCCCCGTCTCCAGCCACCCCGCGCAGGAGTCGGTCGAGTCCTGGAGCGCAGAGGTCGCTGGGCACGCCGTAGTCCAAAGCGCCGGTTGTGACTGTCCCTGAGGATTGGCTGTCCCTCGCCGGCCGCCGGGCCTCCTCGGTCCCGGAGTGCGTCCGGGAAAGCGCGGACCCCCTCCGGGCCGCGTTGGTTTTACTCCTTGTCCCCCAGACTGTGGAGCTCAAACTCGGTCCTTCTTCACCTGAGACCCTTCTTCCCGCGCTCACTCGTCCCCCACTTAACCCCGCAGACACTCCCGTTTGGTGTGGAATTGGGTCCTGACCTTTGAAATTCACGGAGTAGAGAATATTAAAAAAAAAAAAAATCGGAGGACTAACAGCTTTCTCCCGCTTTGTATTTTAATGGGAGAAAGAAAACCTTTATTAGCTCACACCATTTTTCAAAAGAAAGTTCCGTTGAACACCGAAATGGTAAAAAAGGTACAGTCTCGGAATAAGAGTGGGCGCTTAATTTGCATATCACAATATACAATAAATATAAGTAATGTGATTTTGCTTCATGCAGGTGAAAGCTGAATTAGAGCCACACCACTGGAAAACATTGATTTAACACTGGTTTTTGGAGCCAAACTTAGGTTATAAAAAACAACTGCTATTTACTAAATATCTTTGGGCAAAGTCAGTAGACCTTTAGCAAATTATCCCGTTTGAAAAATGGGGGTATGTGAGGCCTAGAGGTATGCTAAATGCATAGTTTACATTGCTTAATAAAAAACAGTTGTGATGGTTCTCATTCGCCTACTTGCTTTCCCTGGTTTAAAGACTTGTCACACACACATGCCCTTTTATGTTAGTAAAATCAAGTTTAAAATAATGTGGAAAAAGGGTGCCTGGCTGGCTCAATTGGTAGATGATGCATCTCTTGATCTCCAAGTCTTGCGTTCAGCCCTAACTTGGGAGTAGAGATTACTGAAAAAATAAATAGAAAGATGAAGCTTCTTAAAAAATAATGTTGAAGGGGCGCCTGGGTGGCTTAGTCGGTTAAGCGTCCGACTTTCGCTTAGGTCATGATCTCGCGGTTCGTGGGTTCGAGCCCCGCGTCGGGCTCCGTGCTGACTGCCAGCTCAGAGCCTGGAGCCTGTTTCGGAGTCTGTGACTCCCTCTCTCTCTGACCCTCCCCTGCTCATGCTGTCTCTCTCTCTCTCTCCTAGAAATAAATAAAATATTAAAAAAAAAATAATGTTGAAGAAATCAAAAGCTAAATGATACTCGGGGTGCCTGGGTGACTCGGTTAAGCGACTTCGGCTCAGGTCATGGTCTCACGATCTGTGGGTTCGAGCCCCGTAGGGCTCTGTGCTGACAGCTAGCTCAGAGCCTGGAGCCTGTCTTCAGATTCTGTGTCTCCCTCTCTCTCTGACCCTCTCCTGCTCACGCTGTCTCTCTCTCAGAAATAAATAAAACATTAAAAAAAAAAAGAAAAAGCTAAAAAATACTCATAAGGGGCACCACACCACCCTACTCAGATTGTTTTAAGTTGGGGAAGTGATAGATTTTTCAGTTTGATTTAGAATCACACTCTTTCCCTGCTCACCACCAACATGTGAATCTGGTGAATAGTTTTTTTAAAACTATTGAAATATATTAGTTTCAGTAGTAAAAAATAATGATTGATATATGTATATATTGCAAGAGGATCACCATAATAAGCCTAGTTAGCATCTGTCACTATATAATTATAATTTTCTTTTTTAAAAAAATTTTAATGTTTTTTATTTATTTCTGAGAGAGAGAGAGAGACAGCATGAGCAGGGGAGGGTCAGAGAGAGAGGGAGGAACAGAATCTGAAGCAGGCTCCAGGCTCTGAGCTAGCTGTCAGCACAGAGCCCGATGCGGGGCTCAAACCCAAGAACCATGAGATCATGACCTGAGCCAAAGTCGGACGCTTAACCGACTGAGCCACCCAAGTGCCCCAATTATAATTTTTTTCTAATGATAAGAACTTTAAAGACCTCTCTTCACAACGTTCAAATATGTAATACATACTTTTAACTATAATCACCGTCTGCAAATTAAATCACTATGTCATTTTTGTAACTAGAAGTTTGCCTTTTGATTCCCTTCACCCATTTCTCTCCCCTCCTGCAAACATTCTGTTCTGTGTCTATGAGCTTTGTTGCCTTTGTTTTGGTTTCTTAGATTCCACATGTAAGTGAGATCATATGGTATTTGTCCTTCTCTAACTTACTTACCATAATGCCCTCTAGGTCCATTCACTTCACAAAATGGCAAGATTTCATTTTTAATGGCTGAATAATATTCCATTGTGTATATATACTGCATTTTCTTACCCATTCATCAATTGATAGACACCTGTTTCCGTATCTTCAGGTATTAAATAATGCTGCAACGAATGTGGGGGTGCATACCATTAACATTTCAACAACATGGGTTTGAATTCTATGGGTCCATTTATATGTGAATTTTTTTTAATAAAGTATATAGTACTGTACACATATTTTTTTCCCTTAGGATTTTCTGAACATTTTCATCTTTCTAGCTTAGTTTATGGTCAGAATACAGTGTATAATACATACACCAAATATGTATGCCGGGGGGGGGTTGGCATGCCCCTAACTCCTGCATTGTCCAAGGGTCAACTGTATAGCTGTTTTTGAGTTAATGTTTCATTTTCTTCAGGTAAATACCCAGAAGTGGAATTACTGGATCATATGGTAGTAGTATTTTTAACTTTTTGAGGGGTCTCCATACCGTTCTCCATAGTGGCTGTACCAATTACATTCCCACCAGCAGTACGCAGGTCCTTCTTCTCCACTTCCTAACCAGTACTTGTTATTTCTTATCTCTTTCATACTGGCCTTTCTGATTGGTGTGAGGTGGTATCTCCCTGTGGTTTTGGTTTTTATTTCCCCAATGATTAGTGATGTTGAATACTTTTTTATATGTCTGTCGGCTATTTGGATGTCTTCTTTGGAAAACTGTACATTCAGGTCTGCTGCCCATTTTTTAAAAATCCAATTGGTTTTTGTTTTTGATGTTGAGTTGGATATGTTTTGGATATGAACCCCTCATTGGGTATATCATTCACAGATATCTTCTCCCTTTCACTGTGTTGCCCTTTTGTTTTGTTGATGGTTTCCTTTGCTGTGCAAAAGCTTTTTATTTTGATGTAATCCCAATCATTCATTTGTTGTTTCCCTGGCCTCAGGAGACATATGCATAAATATGTTGCTAAGGGCAATGTCCAAGAGATTGCGGCTTATGTTTTCTTTTAGGAGTTTTATGGTTTTGGGTCTCATATTTAAGTCTTTAATCTATTTTGAGTTTGTTTGTTTATTTGCTTATGTTTTATTTCTGACAGAGAGAGAGAGAGAGAGACAGCATGAACAGGAGGGGGTCAGAGAAAGGGGGAGACACAGAATCTGAAACAGGCTCCAGGCTCTGAGCTGGCTGTCGGCACAGAGCCCTATGCGGGGCTCGAACCCATGAACCATGAGATCATGACCTGAGCTGAAGTCAGACGCTTAACCAACTGAGCCACCCAGGTGCCCCCATTTTGAATTTATTTTTGTGTATGGTGTAATAAAGCAGTACAGTTTCATTGTTTTGTATGTAGCTGTCAATTTTTCCCAACACCATTTATTGAAACAACCGTCTTTGCCCAGTTTTATATTCTTGGCTCCTTTGTCATAGATTAATAGACCATATAGGTGTGGGCTTATTTCTCTGCTCGCTATCCTGTTCCATGGATCCATGTGGCTATTCTTATGCTAGTACTATACTGCTTTAATTACTATAGCTTTTATATCTTGAAATCTGGGATTGTGATACCTCCCGTTTTGTTCTTTCTCAAGCATACTTTGGCTATTCGAGGTCTTTTGTCGTTCCATACATAATTTTAGAATGGATGGATGTGTCCTAGTATATATTTGTTGTGTTAATCTGCATTTTCCTGATGACTAAAGAAATTAAGCATCCTTCACATACTTACTGGCCATTCAGATTTCTCTTTGGTGAAGTGCTATGTATGTCTTTGGTTCCTTCCTTCCCAGAGGAGATTTTTATTAGTCTTTGGTTGCTTTTTTGATTGTTTTTTTTTTTTTGTTATCACGTTATAGGCGTTCTTGCTATATTCTGGATATGAATTCTTTCTTAGATTAATCTATTGCTAATATCTTCGACTCTGGTTTTTCCTTCTATTAATAGTGTCTTTTGGTGAACAGAATTTACTTTCAATGATACCCAATTTATCAATCTTTTCCTTTATGTTTGGGGTGTATGTGTGTGGTGTGTGTGTGTGTGTGGTGTTTCTTGAGGCTGATACCATTATTATCCACCCTTTTTTTACAGAGTAGTTAATTGCGGTTCGTGGCAGTGGAGACCTCAGAGCCACGACTACAGTGGGGTTAGGCCTAGGGCATCAATGGCTCGCAGGTTCCTGCAAGTGCACCCAGCACTTGTAGGGCTCAGTCAGTGTCTCCTCATATTTTGAGCCCTAGATGCCTCACTTGCGTCAACCAAGCCCTGGCCCTCCCAAGATCTTGAATTACCTCCCTAGGTTTCTCACCTCTCCTGCAGACCAGGGCAAAATAATTTTAACTGGGTTCTCTAAATGTGGAATTCAGTAGCCTGAAGCTAGTTTTCTTTCGCCATTAAAATAAAACTAAAGATCACCCTGCTCAGTCTACCAAACACTGGGACCTGGTTAAATGTATCCCCAAGTCTCTGCTCTGCCTAGCATGTTCTCAGTTTCCCTGAATAAGTGACTTTGAATTTGCTCCAGTCCTAGCAGAGTTTGAGAAGTGTCCCGCGACTTCACTTAGGAGAATCTCAGGAGTCTTCCAGAAACTTGCACGGAGCGAGTTGGCTCGCGAGGGAGGGAGGAGCAGAAACTCCCAGGAACCTCTGTGGACAGGCTTTATAGGCCCGGCGACGGTGAAAACCTGGATGGAGGATCGCTGGGCCTGGGCGCGCGGAGACNCGGCGGGGCGCGAACTGAAAGTGGGGAACTGCCGGGCTGCCCTCCGCCAGCGAGCCTCCTGCCCCAGGACGAGGTGAGTGGGAGGCACTGGGTCTTTTCTGGCTGCGGGGATCCTTAGTGGGGACGGCGTCTTGGTGGCTAGAAACGAAAGGAGACTTCGGCGGGGCGCACGGAAGCCGGGACGCTGCCCCGCGGGACGGGCTTGCGAAGCACACCTCCTCTTTGTGCACAGAAGGGAGCTTGTGCCAGAGAAAGACGGAGTTGTGCGCCGAAAAAGAATCCGAGTCCGTTTGGGAAAACGTTGGGCAGCGCTTTCCAGAGTCACCGCCTGAGATTTAAACCTATCTGGGGCCGAAAAAGCCCAGGTGGGAGGCCGATGGCGCGCAGGAGCCCCGGGAAGGCGCGCGGGTCTCCACCCGGGGCGACTGGGGGATTTCGCGTCGCTCCCGGTCTGCCGCGAGCCTCCCAGCCCCACCGGTTCGAGAACCTCGCCCTGCCGCCCTTGTGTTGCGAATCGCTTCCTTCTGCCCCGCCGTCTTCACTGAGAATCACTTGTTGCTGGAATTGTGTGCAGCGGTAGCGATGCTGACTGCTCAGCTCTAGCGAGCTTTGCTTATTTAACCGAGAAGATGCGCAGTGGGGTGGGGAGGGAGGGGAGGGACCCCTCCGAACGTCAGGCTTTCGTTACCAACATGCAATCCATTTCTTAGGTATTCTTGCACCCGATCAGCGCCCTAGGAGTAGAACTCACTTTGTGTAAGATGTAGAAATAACATCGATGTGATTTTAAGACATTTCCTGGGCACCTTTTAATGATCCCTTAATAGGTAGCAAGTGTCACCCACAGTGACTGTTTTCCTTTACATTACAGCTCCCAGAGACTGCCCCCCTACTCGCCGCCACAGCTCCCTAAAATGCGTATGGCGACTTGGGTTGTTAATTTCATTTTGTGGCGTGCATGCACTCTGCCTGGGTCCGATCTTCAGCCTGGCAAGTTGGTCCTCCGGACGTCCCTCTTGTGTGCCCTTCCTTCTCTCCAGAGGAGACGACCCAGAAGCTCAGGACCAATCCTGGGCTTGCTAGTGATGTCACACTGCAACTAGGACATTGCTTCTGATTTACCTCTTGGTCTCCAAGGGAGGGCTTTCAGTTGGGTTCTGGCCATTGCACTGGATAAGCAACACTGGTATCTGCACACTAAAGTGACAGAGTCACCAATCAGGAAGCACCCTAACCTCAATCTCAGAACTTTCTCCTTAGGCCTGAAAGCCACAGGCAATAATGCCCTAGCATCGGAGGCTCATTAAAGTCGGCTCCGTTGTTGAAACTGCTGGCTTCCCATGCTGGCTTCCTGCTAGATGGCAGTGTGTAACCGAATTAAATAGGCAGTCTTAACTGTTACTGTTATTATGCTCATCTTTCATTCTGCACTTTAAAAAACTGTTTATCTTACAAACAGTGCATTTAAAAAAATTCAGACTAGGATCTTTAGAATATAAGGAAAAAGGACATAGTTTGGACAGACAATAATGTCACTCACGTATGTCTAAGTATTGCTCGGATGCTGAAATTTCCAACCCGTGTTTAAATGCTTTCTAGATGTGGAATGTAATGTGCTGGTTTCAGTGGGAATGCAATACCTAATTCAATTACCAGCATTTCCCAATAAACTTTATAGTGTTCCTGGCCATGGGTGTTAAAAATGGGGGGGAAAAAAGATTTGTTTTTATTTACAGTGTTTTTCAGATATTTATTTCTTTGAGAATAAAATTTGAGTTTTTGAAAGTTAATGCTGAATTGCTAAAAAAGAGAATGAAAATAAAGTAATCCTAAACTTGTTATACAGAAATAATTTCTTCATATTTCCAGAGCTCTTAGTTTTTGATGACTCAGATTATCTTGATCACCTGTCTCTTGATTAAATTTCTATGGAGAGTTTTTGCTCCTGGGCACTATTCGTGGGATGAGAGAGCTTCATTTTGGGACGAAACCCCAGAAGATTGCCTGGACCAGCCCTTTGCCTTTAGGCATGTGAAATATTAGCCACATTGTGTTGGTGGTGTTTAACCAGTGCCTCATTCATGATTACATAAATGCTCAAAGCAGATGAGGGATTTTAATTGAGATCTTTTGCCAGGTAGGAAGATTATTAGTAAGCAATGAGCCCTTCTTGGTGAAAGAACAGTTACCAAGAAGACCTCACAAGGAAAATGATGAGAAAGTCTTACTTTTCAGGAGCTGGCTAAGTTCTTGGTGTGATAGAGAATCTTCAGAATTTGGTGCCCTCACGTCCCTACCTCTCTTTAAAAAAATCTATTCCTTTTGAATGCTTCTTTTTGGGACTTCATNTTTTAACTTAGCTTAAGTAGACGCACTGAATGAGATTGTATTAATACTGCATCATTTGAGTGCTTCAGCATGTACAGAATTTAAGAGTTTAAGAAAGGCATCACCTTCATTTCCCTAATAGAGATGTGAGAGTCTCAGGCTACAAATTCTACCCTTCCATTAATCACCGGTGTTGATTCACATGGCTGCCGGTATTCCTTTTTCTCTCATTATTCTCAATATGTCTCCCCTGAAATGTGTGCTTGGTAGAAGATGAACTTCCAGGACTGCAACACTAAGGACTCTCCATCAAAATAAGCACTCAGGAAAATATGAAGCCTGTTTAAAAAGAGTGAGGAAAAAGAACACCAATAAATGTTAATAAAGTAAATTGGATGGAAGTGGAGACCGGAACCATCATTACACGTTCGCCAGGTGCCCAATGAACAGGCACAGGCACTAAGTTAGGATAAGTCAGCTTGTGCTGACGTAAAACAATGCTTTGTGTCCGGGGAAATGCCAGCTTCCTGCATTCTTTCCACTGCTGTAATAGGAGCAAGCACAATGATGTGGACCTAGGTCTCCCCACTTGGCATTGAGAAGGGTAAAGCTGGCCAAAGTAGGTGGCTTGGAATATCTAGGAGAATGGCTAGGCTAGGGGAAGAGAGGTATGGATGTGCTAGGTAGGCCCAGAACAGGGAGCGACATTCCAGGAATAGAGCAAAGTGTATGTGTGGTAGAAGCCAGAGAACCAGGGCAGGGTCCAGGGAGTCTTGTTCTTCTAAGCTACTGAATTCAATCTTTATCTTGAAATCCGTGGGAAGCCATTGATGGCTTTTCATCAGAGGAGAGATCTCCAGTTTCCATTCTAGAAACAACTCTACAGCCAAGTGGGGAGCATGCAAGGGGTCAGACCCATAGGAACACCACTTCTCAGGCTTATGGAGTAACCAGATAGGAATGCAAGAGGAGTGTTGACTGGAGGGGTTAAAAAGTTCCTGCAGAGTTGTCCAAAAGCCCATAGAGCTCCCCACCAGCCTACCACCATCTGTCTTTCCCAGGGCAGCCATATTGCAGGGATATTGTGAGGATTTATACATTATACAATGAAAATGTACCTTGCGAGAGTCAAACCTACTTGAGAAATCACGCTTTTGTGGGAATAATTTAAATTTGGTAATTAGATACATTCCGTTTAAAGACTCTCCCTGGTATAACCTTAAGCCCTGGTATAACCTTAAGCTCTGTTTAGACAGTAAGTTCCTTATTAACTCAATCAACGCAGAGAGATGATCAGAGGAGCCTCCCCGGAACGCCCCACCTCTGTCTCACTTCTTTGCCCAGCCAGTGGGGACAGGGAGGGAAAGAGAGACACAAAGAGAGTCAGGGTCAGAAAACCCTGTGCATCTCCTGTGGTCACTTTCTCATTTTATACTCAGAGATGAATCTCTGAGTCCCATTTCTAGGGCCCTTACCCTATACTTTGGACTGGCACTGCATGGCTGAACTTTGATGCTGGCATCCTCAGACTGCTAATTTACTTCAAGGTATCTCCTCTTGTCTATTTTTAATTCAAAACCAAGTGGAGAACTTTGAAATTATTTTAGAGGGAAAGTGTTGCTGGTTCTGATACAGTAGCACTTGCAGGAGTGTGAGGTAGTCTTGCTCAGCTTCAGATCCCACTCTGGGCAGCAGATGGCCAGCCCCAGGCAGAGCACGCAAGCCGAACAATGCATTTCAGATGCTCGGCTCTGGGGTCAAGAAGGTTGGTTAGTGAGTGTCCATTTCCGATGTTACGTGCCATGGTTGTCTGTACAGACACACATTGCCTCATCCAGGAAAGGTGTGGTCTGGGGCCACCTCCTTGGTGGACTCTGAGATTCACCTTGTGGGTAAGGATGAAACAGAAGGGAGCTTTCCTCCAGGAGTCCCATTGCACTGGTGCTTATTGGCTTTCACCATGCTCTCTGCAAACCCATCGGTCCCACCAGTGGGGGGCTGTTGACTTGTTGACAAGCTCATGGGTAATTAATAGCATATATTAGATTGATGGGCCCCAAGGTCTGGTTGATTTCTGCTTGTGATAAATCATAAACCCACACTAACCGGCTCTGTTCATTAAAATGGTGGTTGGTATGTAATCACAGCCTGGTCCCTGAGACCTTACTGTACCTCTGGCTTTGAGAATATGAGCTAAATTGAGATACTGTGGGTGAAAGGGAATTTGTAAGCTTAAATTCTTCTGTCATAGTTCACACAGCCATGTAAAGACTTTAAAGGGCCCTACCTAGGATGGGCCCTGGGACAGCATTGCGGCAGCTGTAAAAATATCCCCAAACTATGTCTCCCATTCTCTCCCTGTTTTAATTTCCTTTATTTCTGACCCTCTTGTCCTCCTAACAAGCTGCCACTATTTTCCGCATCTCTTTCCTTTCCCATGATCCTGGAGACCAGTGACCTGATTTCTAGACCCACTCCAACCTTTAAGAACTATGATCTCGGGAAAATCACTTCAGCTTGCTGAGGCTCAGTTTCCTTCTTTGTGGGAACTGAGAATAAAACCTGCCTTGCTTACTTTACAGAGTGGTTACCAATAAGATCAAGTGAAGTGATATCTGGAAAAATCTTCTGAAAACGACATAGTTTGATACCCACATAAGGTGGTAGTATTTCATTACCTAATCTGGGTTACAGTAATTACAGCTATAATAAATTGCTTTTGTGTAGAAAACAGAAATTTGATCATCTTTCTGTTCTACAAGGGAAAGAAATAATGATACTTAATGTTTCTTCTTTATTGTGAAGAAACTGAAGCTTAGAAAGATTTAGTAACTTGTCCAAATTTATATTACATATAAATGACAGAGCCAGGATTGAAACTCAAAGTGCTTGTTCCACGTTTTATGTAGTTAAGAGCTATTAGCATCGACTTAGTGGAAGGAAAGGCACTTTTCAAGTTCTTATAGGTTTTTGTTACTTTTTTCCTCTGGTATACCAGCTGACAGAAAGCTATTCTATACAGGGTTTTTTTTTTTATGACTTAAAATAACTTTTTTTTTTTGAGATATTCTGTTTTATTTCATTTCTTTTNAATAACTTTTTTAAAGTTTATTTATTTTGAGAGAGACAGAGATAACGCGAACAGGGGAGGGGCAGAGAGAGAGAGGGACAATCTCAAGCAGGCTTTGTGCTGCCAGCACAGAGCCCGACACGGGACTTGAACTCACAAAACGGCAAGATCATGACCTGAGCTGGCACAAAGAGTTGGATGCTTAACTGACTGAGCCACCCAGGTGCCCTACAGATTTTTTTTTTCTATGATTAAGGAAAGTAACCTGTGCTAGTATTGTTGGCTGGGAATTTTATAGTCTTAGCCTTAAAAAATGTAAAACTACATGAACTTCAGAGCTGGGCCAGTTTTTGCTTTTACTTATCAAAGTTGTAGTCTTGGGTAAGTTACTTGACCGCCTTCAGATCTGGTTTTCTCATCCTTAAGGATGAGGATAGTGATTGTTCCTTTCATAGAGTTGTAGGAGGATTGAATGGTCTCAGGCACACTGAGTACTTACGAAGTGCCTTGCTCACGATAGGTCACTCAACAAACATTAGTGATCTCCTTTTCTTTGACAAAGTATTTCTGCTTTTGAAGTTCCAGTTGATCAGGCAGCAACATTCCTGATATGAATTCAGCCTCATTTTACATTTAAAAGTATAATAAAAATTATAATATTTACACATAAGATGGAAAATAGTTATTGATACGGAGTATGTACCATGCTCTGAAAGAAGGGTTTTACAATCTTATATAATTCTCAGTAACTTTCTGATTAGGCACCCTATGTATCTACGTTTTGGAAACTGAGATATTGAGAGGCTAGGTTAAACCAGCTGGGGAGTTGAGATTTGAATCCTGGCGGGCTGGCTCTGGATCCTCTCCCCTTAGTCACTGCGGATTGCAGGAATTCCTGTGGAAAAAAGAGGAAAAACACACCATTGGTAATTTCTGAAACCAAGAGTCATTTTGTTGTTGAGGGACTTAACCTGGACTTAAAAGGAAATGAAGGTAGATGCATGGGAGGGGGGGTGTACCTTTAAGGCCAATGTTTTTAACTAGAATTCTACATCATTTTAATATTTTTCATTATATCTTTAGTGCTATATCTGGGAGATGTACAACCAGATCTTAGAACCAGATTTTTGGAGGACTGTAGAGCAGCCTCAGGAACACTCATCCGTGCCCTATTCTGAACTCCACCATGTCAAAGGCTAAGACCTTTGACGTTACAGAACCCGGGGAAAAGGCATTCTTTTGGGGGCACGTGCGTGGCTCAGACGGTTGAACATCTGACTTGGGTTCGGGTCATGATCTCTGAGTCAGGCCTTCTGCTCTCAGTTCAGAGCCTGCTTTGGATCCTCTGTCCCCCTCTCTCTGCTCCTCCCCCACTCATACTCTCTTACTTTCTTCTCTCTCTCTGTCTCAAAAATAAACAGGAGTGTCCGACTTCAGCTCAGGTCATGATCTCACGGTTTGTGGGTCTATAGCTGACAGCTCAGCTTCAGAGCCTGCTTCAGATTCTGTGTCTCCCTCTCTCTCTCTGACCCTCCCCTGCTCACGCTGTCTCTGCTCAAACTCACACAAATAAATAAATAAACATTTAAAAATAAATAAATAAAACTTTTTGGAACAATCATCCATTTCAGATAGATGGAAATCTTGTTTCAGAACTTCCAGAGAATCATACTGCTCACAAAACCCACTGCTTTATTACACTTGCTATAAAAGACTAACCAACTAAATCAATAATCAGAATTCCTTATGTTGTGGCTGAAGCTGTTTTCCATAGAGGAAGTTTGGGTCTGTTGATCATTACCCACTTTTGACCCAAGCCTGAAACTTTTATTTATTTTTTTCCCTGCTTTTCCCAGGAGTGGGTAGATAATCCTGGTAATTTCTATTCTACTTCTCTACTCCTTTGAAACCTGGGTGGAAGAGGTGACTACATGTAAGTGACTTGTGGAATTTCAGTCTCCTGGGGGCAGAGAAAATGAAGTGCAATCAGAATTTTAGACACAGGTCCTAACTGTAGATCTGTCAACTCTCCTCTGATGGGCTGTGTGACCTTGACCAAGTCACCTCATCTCTCTGATCTTGGCTTTCTTATCTAGGAGTGAAGACTACGTGATTTCAAAGGTTCCTTTTCATTTTAAAGCTTTGGGTTTCTACATGATAGCCTGGAGAGACTACATTTATTAAATACTCTGCACTATGGCTAAAAGCTTATTCATTTGTTACAGAATTTTTTGATGCCTTCTGGTTTGAAGAGATCTCCAGCTGCTCTCATGATAGCCTAAGAAGACTGCATGCTGTTTCTTCTCGATGCCAAGCCGGGCACGCGCACAGCGTCGGATCCCAGCCCTTCATGGAGACCGGGTCCCAGCAGGAGCGACAGCAGAAGACATGGACACCCAGATGGCTCATCCACGTGAAGTTGTCCTGGGCTGTGGGCCTTCTCGAGAACACCTGGTGGCCGTGCTAGCCCCCTGTCAGTCACCCAGGGCCGGGCAGCATGGTGTGGATTCAGAGGAGGAAGCTTTTGGCACCTTGCCTCTGCGTCACAGCCTCCGTCTTTCTCCTCATCACACTCCAGGTAGCAAGAATTTGGGTTACTTCATGTGGATTCCTGAGCCTCTCCACCCTTTCCCGCCTTCAGCCCACTCCATTCTCTCTGATTCTTTACTTTTTACTTAATATCTCTGGATTGGGGCTTCTCTGTCTCAGACAGGGAAGAGACTGTTTTTATGAATAGATGAAACTGAGGTTTTAGTGAGTGGGTGTATCATAGAAGCAAAATCAGTAAAGGTGGGGGGATCAATTTGTGAGTCCTCTGGGGTCCTGGTTATAGAAGTACAGAAAGCAGAGCTCAGTCTCTCTTACTGGGTCAAATTTGGATGGTTCTCTCCAAGTCCCCTATCATGATGGGTTCTGAAAGATTGCATTATTGAAGAAGCTGTGACTATACTGAGAGTAAGATGGTCTATCGTACGGAACACAAACATATGCATTAGTACATTGTCATTTTTTTTCTTTTTAAATTAAAAACAATTTTTTTTAATGTTTATATATTTCTGAGAGAGCTAGTGAGACAGCATGAACAGGAGGGCGTCAGAGAAAAAGGGAGACATAGAATCTGAAGCAGACTCCAGGCTCTGAGCTAGCCGTCAACACAGAGCCCGACACGGGGCTCAAACCCACGAACTGTGAGATCATGACCTGAGTCAAAGTTGGACGCTTAACTGACTGAGCCACCCAGGTGCCCCTCTTTTTAAATTTTTAAATATTTATTCAGTTTTGAGAGGCAGAGAGAGACAGAGTATGAGCAGGGAAGGGGCAGAGAGAGGGGGAGACACAGAATCTGAAGCAGGCTCCAGGCTCTGAGCCATCAGCACAGAGCCTGACACGGGGCTTGAACTCAACGAACTGCAAGATCATGACTGGAACTGAAGTCGGTCACTTAACTGACTGAGCCTCCCAGGCACCCCACTACATTTGTCATTCTTGACATCTGCTACTTAGACCAAGCACCGAATGTGAGTGTTTGAAGTGTACCAGTTTTTAGTCTTCTTATTTATTTCATTTAGTTGGTGATTCTGAACTTCATTTGCTAATCTCAAATGAGAGTAAAAATTACAGTGATAGGGAAAGTATAGATGGGAGTTCAGATATATTTGGGACCCATTCAAGTACTAGCTGTCCATTTTGAAATCCAGAGGACTTTTATTTTTTTAGTGTCTATTTATTTTTGAGAGACAGAGTATGAGCAGAGGAGGGGCAGAGAGAGAAGGAGACACAGAATCTGAAGCAGGCTTCAGGCTCTGAGCTGTCAGCACAGAGCCCGAGGTGGGGCTCAAACCCACAAACCATGGGATCATGACCTGAGCTGAAGTTGGACACTTAATGGAATGAGCCACTCAGGCACCCCAGAAATCCAAAGGACTTTTAAAGATTATTTGTGGACTTGAGCAGCTCAGGTGTGGGGCTGATGGAAATAGAGGTGTTCTCTGGGCTTTTTCACTCAAGATAATCTTCCTTCTTGATTAAGCTTGAATGAGCTATTGCATATAAAAGCACTGTGGCAGACAGTCTGGTGCTTGACTTCTACACCTTAGCTGCCAAACTGGGACTGTGGTCAGAAGAAATCCTTGCCTTCCTGATTGTCTGTCCTATGCGTGTCCAGGACTTGCTTGTGCATGAGGGGCTGGGCTTCTCTACTTCTTCCTGTGGGAAGGTCTGAGAGCTTTGGTCTTACTAGACAATTACTTTGGCATTCTTTTTCAGTTACAAGGAACAGCTGCATCTAAGCGAAGAGCCTTTCCTTTGATGTTGGAAGAAATAGCCATGTTTTTGGTATGGCAGTCATTTCTAAGCTTTCAGAGTATGAGAGGTGGTATGATTACCAGAGCTGAACCCTCATCTGCATCTCGATTTCAGTTTGCTACCAATAGTGTGGTTTGGGCTGTTTCCCTGTCCACATGGATATATTAAATGCTTCCCTGTCTAGGGGCGCCTGGGTGGCTCAGTCAGTTAAGTGTCTGACTTTGGCTCAGGTCATGATCTCATAGTTTGTGAGTTCGAGCCCCATGTCAGGCTCTGTGCTGACAGCTCAGAGCCTTGGGCTTGCTTCGGATTCTGTGTCTTCCTCTCTCCCTGCTCTTCTTCCGCTCTCAAAAACAAATAAACATTAAAAATTTTTAATAAAATAAATGCTTCAGTGTTCAGAGTTGCAGTGGTACTATTTTTTTTTTTTAACACTATACACGAGAAAATATAATGCCCACACATTTAGGACCATTCCTATTTCTGGTGGTTTGTTGCATGATTAAAAAAAAAAAATCATGCCAGGGCTGCCATCATAAAGGACCACAGACTGAGTGGCTGAAACAATAGAAAGTTTTTTTCTCACAGTTCTGGAGGCTGGGAGTCCAAGGTCAAGGTGTCAGCAGGCAGCGTTGTTTCTTCTGAGGTCTCTCTCCTTGGGACTTGTAGATGGCTGTCTTTCCCCAGTGTCTTCACATCATCTTCCTTCTTCACTTTGATGTGTCCTAATGTTCTTTTTTTTTTTTTTAATATTTTTTATTTATTTCTGAGAGAGAGAGAGAGACAGCGTGGGCAGGGGAGGGTCAGAGAGAGAGGGAGACACAGAATCCGAAACAGGCTCCAGGCTCTGAGCTGGCAGTCAGCACAGAGCCTGACATGGGGCTCGAATCCACGAATTGTGAGATCATGACCTGAGCCGATGTCGGACACTTAACTGACTGAACCACCCAGGTGCCCCCCTAATGTCCTCTTTTTATAAGGATACCAGTCATATTGAATTAGGGTCCCCCTTGATGACCCCCTATTAGCTTAATTACCTCTTTAAAGACCCTTTCCCCTAACTCAGTCATAGTCTGAGGTGGTGCGAGTTAGGACGACACTGAATGAATCTGGGGGACAGGATACAATTTAGCCCATAACAGATCTGATAGCATAATTAATAAGTAATGTAACCCTGAAAATGTTATACTAATCTTCAGTTAAGTTAAAGCATAGTGATTCCCTGGCAGAAATCCTTCCATCTGAGACATTGTTTTCCACTCACATTTTACTATATTTTGTATATACTATCTGTAAATTCCTTGGGTGTGCATGCATCTTTAGTTTTTGAATTTATCTGCTTTTTACTTGTATAATAATTCATGAATACATTTGGAGCATTCTAAAGCAAATCCAGGACTTTGTATTGTTTTACCTGGATTTACTTTAATATGATTCTCTAACAGAGGGGAACTTTTAAAAGTATAGTATAACCAAATTATTGTCACACCAAGCCAGATTAATAGTAACTAAAAAGCACTACCCGTATCCTAGGCCTTGTTAAAAATTTCCCAGTTATCTCAAAGAAGTCTTTTATAACAGGTTGGTTAGAATCTGGAATACACACAAATCCCATATATCACACTTAGGTGGTGTGTCTCCAATTTTGAATGTTTTTGTTTTTTCTGCTATAAGAGTTTCC
Source organism: Crocuta crocuta (assembly GCF_008692635.1). Taxonomy (NCBI): domain Eukaryota; kingdom Metazoa; phylum Chordata; class Mammalia; order Carnivora; family Hyaenidae; genus Crocuta; species Crocuta crocuta. The sequence continues at coordinate 2,327,393 of NW_027527441.1, forward strand.
TCTTCTCCACCTTCTATTCCATGTCACAGGCTTGTTGAAAATACTCGGTCATTTATCCTTTTGAATTTCCCAGATTTTGGATTTGGCTAATTTTACTCATGGTTGTATTGAATATATTCTCTGTCCTTCATATTTCCTACCACCTGGTGGTGATATCTGAGGCTTAATATTTTTTTTAAAAGCTATTTGGTAGAAAAGGGGCGCCCAGGTGGCTCAGTCGGTTAAGTGTCCGACTTTGCCTTAGGTCATGACCTCACAGTTTGCGAGTTCGAGCCCCGCATCAGGCTCTCCGCTATCAGTACAGAACCCACTTCGGGTCCTCTGTCCCCCCTTCTCTCTGTGCCTCTCTGACTTCTGCTGTCTTTGTCTCTCTCAAAATAAATAAATAAATAAATAAATAAATAAATAAATAAATAAATAAATAAACTTGAACAAACGAGACAACAACAACCAAAACTACTTGGCAGAAAAATCATCCCTATTCTTGGGAAATGAACTTACACCTCATATAGGAGACATTGACCAGAAATGTGGAACAAAATTTGTCTTTGAAGTTTTCTCCATGACTTTCTAAAAGCCTCTTTTTAAAGCTGTTTGTTGTACATTTGCGGGGGAAGGTCTGGGGAAAAGATACAGATTTTGTGGCTACACGTCAGCTCTAGTCCCTCAAGGGGCTGGGGAATAGCTACCTTCTTATGTTATCGTGAAAATGCTAAGTTGTTGTCAGGGACTAGACTTTTCTTTGGTTTTTAGTGATTGTCTTACTGTCATATGCTGGCCTCGGTGTCACAAGTGACCCATGATTTTTTAAAGCCAGTGTAATTACTCACTTTTTTTGGAGTGCTACTTGGCTGTCACTCGGTGGTTTTTGGTATTTTTTTGGCCTTGGATCCCTCAGGGAATCCGGTGAATGTTGTGGACCGTTGCCAGTGAGCTGCAGACTCTGTCAGCAGACAGTGGCCCTTTTTTGACACCAGGGTCTCAAACACAGAAAGAAGGCACCACCCTGGCTGCCGAGAGTGGGGGCGGGGGCCACACAGATATCATCTGTTGGCTGGTGGAGGAGTTAATACGTAAAAGTATGCGTGCCTTTTACGGACTGATTCGTCACATAATCCAGCTGCTAACATTTCATTTCTGTGCGACACAGTCCAGTTCCTACTTTTATGCCGCTTCCTCTAACATATTTTTATAATGCCATATCAATATCTACCCTTAAAATTTGATGAAGAGGCAGCATTTTTGGAGAATAACTGACTTCCTGTTTCTACTCTGTCCACCCTGCACTCCAGATTCCGGTACTGACTCCTAGCTGTCCAGTGACCCAGACTGTCCTGAAATCAATCCACATAGTTTTACATGGAAGGGAGCCCAGGGCTCACTGTAGCCTTCACTTGATATCACAGTGGAAATTCTTAGAAATGTAAGACCTGCGTTATGACTCCTTTAACTGTACTAAAAAGAAAACGATTGGTAATTCATAACTAATTTTCCCTAGACTGTGTTCTCCAGCAATAGCCAGGTAATAGCCTTGGTTCTCATGGGCTTCATTAAGAGATGAAACTATGTCTGGATACAGTCGATGCCTATGACATAGAGAAATGTACCTGGTATGTGGTAAGTAGAGCAAAGCATCCCTGTTGGTAGATAGTTTGGAGGGTTGGTCCACACCTACTCTCTGGAATTTGTGGATATGTAAATGTACATGGCAAAAGGGACCTTACAGATGGGATTAAGGTGACACACTGAGATGAGGAGATTATTCAGAATTATCGGTGTGAGCCCAGTGTAATCACACGAGTCCTTAAAAGCTAAGAGTCTTCCCTGGTCAGACAGAGGTGGACAAGAGAATAACAGTGAGAGGCAACATGGCCGGCTTTGAAGATGGAGAAGGGACCACGAGTCAAGAATGGTGGGTAGTTCTAAAAGATAGGAAAACAAGAAAATGGATTCTCCAGAGCTTCCAGAGAAGAATGTAGCCCTGTCGACACCTTGCAGTTAGCCTGGTGAGACCCAGGGCAGACTCCTCACCCCTAGAACTGTGTAATCATACATATGTTCTTTTCAATTGCTGAGTTTGTGGTAATTTGTTATAGCAGCAATAGAGAACTAATATAGGCCCAGTCGTGCAGTTGAATGGGAGATGTGCAAATGGAAATTAAACAATCCAACTCTGTGGTAATTGTCTTCTCTTTCAGGTAGTGGTTGAGCTGGGAAGATTTGAAAGGAAGAAGTTTAAAAATTCCAATGTGCGAGATGGACACGCAAAGTTGGAGGAGGAGCCTACACATCTCTATCCACTCCCTGAGAACGAAGCGCTGAACTTGAAAAAGAAATTGGAGACCGATAACTACCCCATCATGCTCTGGTGGTCCCCACTGACTGGGGAAACCGGAAGGCTAGGCCAGTGCGGAGCGGATGCGTGCTTCTTCACCATCGACCGGACCTACCTACATCATCGCATGACCAAAGCACTCCTCTTCTATGGTAAGTGGGGCTTTTGCCTTTGTCCCTTTGCTTGCTGACATCCTGCTCCAGAGCTGACTTCTGCTTCCCTCCCAAGGAAGACATGGTGGAACTCCCCTTGAAAGCCCCGTGGCGTGCCTGAGAGCCTTTGCCTCTGCTCTGTGTAAGGCCTGAGCATTTAGCAAACACAGTAAATCAACAAGGTTGACCAACATAAAAGTAGCTGACTGGCAACTTGGCAAGTCAGGAGAACGGACTTTTGGAGGAGAACGGGTATTTCCTAACACCTTTTCCCAATTGCATACTGTGCTCACTGAATTTGGTATTGAGGGAATTGGGTATTGATTCTATTGCCAATATCAATTCAGAATGTCACCCGCGATAATAGCCAGGGGTGTTGGTTACCATAACAGATGTTTAATGGGACCTACGCTAACCACAGGGTTCTTTATTTCATTAGTCAGATTAATCAGCAACAAAAATAAAAATATTTTTCAGCATCGGCTTTCGAAAGCAAGTAGTTATTCAACACTTCCTGAGGCTGATTATACGTCATGCTGCGATTGAGGGCAACCAAACCCAGTTTGGGGGGGCGGTGGTTAGCAAGATGCTAGCAGCGGCAGGGAAAACAGAGCCCCTGGGTGATGAGTGGTGTGGGCACAGGGGAACATGGGTGAGCAGATTCGGGCAAATGTAGGCAAGGTTGATCAGTTAGGAAGTCAGGGAAAGAAAGTCTGCTTTAGAGTGCTGTGAGTGTGTGTGTGTGTGTGTGTGTGTGTGTGTGTGTGTGTGTAGTCTGGCTTTGGAGAGGCAGGACACAGACTGGGATGTAGAGCTGCGTCATTCTCAATGCTCTGCCTAAGAGTGACTGAAATAAAGCAGGAAATGAGTTCAGCAGGAATCAGGTGGTGTATTTGCCCCACAGTAGGGCAGGGCTACAGAGCAGTGGGCGCTAGTGCCCTGGTGTAAGTCAGGAGTCAGGGAGGTCCTAGGTACTTAAAGATCTGGGTAGCACGGAGTCCAGAGTCTTCACAGAGGCCTAACAGTGTCCCCGTTCACTTGCTTCCCATCTCTGCTTCTCGGAGGCAGTCAGTGCAGGTTGGAGGAGAGACAGCTGTTTGCCTGGGGCCAGGCTGGTGGCTCATGTGTCCTGACGGGAGAACAACCACCTGGGTAGTGTCAGATGCTCACTTTGAACATCACTGGACCACAGATCCCACTGAAAGTGGAATGTAATACATGGACTTGTAGAATCCCTTCTAAAATCCAAAGAATTCAGAATTCTGAAACTTGAAGGTCTGTGAGTTTGCCTAAAGGATTAGGGTCCTCTGATCGTATTTTGAGATAAAGGACAATTAAATGTAGGAGTTTAATTTTCCAAATTTGAACAGAAGCTCCTAGAAATACTGTAGTTATACACAAAAATTATAGATACTGTAATGGAGACTGAGGTATTATTATATATCATAAGAAATAAAGCATTATAAGGAAAATCAAAACCTTCTGTGAACCTTTCTCTGACCTCATTTTCCACTCTTCTACCCCAGAGGGAATTATGATCCTGATGTGTGTGTATGTGTGTGTATATATGTTATATGAACATATATGGTATTATTCTGAATATTATGTAAATAGCGTGATATGTTAAGTTTCTGTCTTTTCTCTCTAACCTGCTTTTCTACTTAACACAGTTTTTGGATTTATTGATGTTGGCTACTCATCGCTCCAGGCTTCCATTTTTCACTGTTGTATGGTCTTACATTGAATTTATATATATCACACTTCATGAATTTATATATATCACACTTCATGAATTTATATTTATCACACTACATGCCATTTTTCTCTTGTTGGACATTAGGTTATTTCCAAAACCTTACTTACGACGAACAACGCTGCAATAAACAATCCACGTACACATGTGAGATTTTGTGAGGTTAACACTTAGCAGTGGAATTGTTTGGTATGAATTTGCGTTTATTAGATATTGCCAGACCAACATCCCAAGTGGTTGTATCACAGTGGCTGTCTTTTAAACATTTACAACTTTTTTTTTCTTTTTTCTTTTTTTAAAAATTTATTTTGATAGAGAAAGAGCATGAGTAGGGTAGGAACAGAGACAGTGGGGAGAGAGAGAATCCCAAGCAGGTTCCTCATGCTTAGTGCAGAGCCCGATGCGGGGCTCGAACTCACAAACCATAGGAGGAACCAAGAGTCAGGCACTCAACCAACTGAGCCACCCAGGCACCCCAAACATTTACAATTTTTAACGTGTTCATGCACGTAGACCTCCTTTGTTTCCAAATAACATGCTTAGATTGTCACTTCTTGACTTTTTGGTTTTAGACAGTATAGATTGATTCTTTTTTTTTTTAATGTAGTTTATTGTCACATTGGCTTCCATACAACACCCAGTGCTCATCCCAACAAGTGCCCTCCTCAATCCCCATCACCCATTTTCTCCTCTCCTCCACCGTCCACCCATCCACCCTCAGTTTGTTCTCTGTATTTAAGAGTCTGTATAGATTGATTCTTACTATGGAAGCTGAATATTTAACTTTCCTTCCTTACTCCTGCTTCCCCCTTCTCTACTCAATTCCACATCCCCATAGCCTTCCCAAAAAGGTGTATTATTTTAGGTAGATTAGTATTCAGTATTTACATCATTTATATAATCCCAGTGAGCCATGTCATCTGCTAAGATGACTCTCCCCACCCAGCCTGTTTGGCCGGGAGTAGCATCAGACGCTCTTAAGGAAACATCTCCCAAGGATTCCTGACCCCCTGCAGTCTAGAGCGGTTGCCATTTTGGCTGGGCACCCAGGTGCTGTCCTGGCTCCTCGTTATTCTGAGGACTCTTTGTGCCTCCCTCTTGCATTGCCTTTCCTGTTTCTTTTATGCCTTCTTTTTCTTTTTCTTCATTTATATCTTTATTTCAGTGTGTTCTGAGAAAGGTGCATGGAAGATAAGTTTTCAGAGACTCTGAGTGTGTGAGAATGTGTTCATTTTCCCCTTACCTTCATTGATGGTTTGGCTTAGCATAGAAGTCTAGGTTAGAAATTCTTTCCTTTCTGAATCTGAAAGACAGTTTCCCTCTGTCCTCTGGCTTCAAGTGGTTTTGCTGAGGAATCCGAAGCTTGTTTGAGTCTCCATGCTTTGTATGTAGTGTGTTTTCTCTTCCCCTCTGTCTTCTCTGGAAAAAATATAGAATATTCTTTTTTTCAACAGTTTGGAAATGGGTAATGATGCTTTGGTTTGAACCTATTTCCTTTTATTGAGGGGGGTACTAAAATACCGGGTTATCAGGAAGCCTACATAGCAGTATTTAGCTTCGTGACTTTTCCAGGACTCACAGATCCACTCGCAGATTACACACTTTTATCAGTACACCAAGACTCGACTCTTCTCTCAGGGATGGACTTGCCTCCAGCCAGATTCCCAGGAGGCTAGTATGTCAGCCAGAGTGCTTCTCATTTGATTTTCATATCTCAGGTTTTGTTACTCTTCAGCTTCTAAAGCCATCAGCGATTCTCCTTAGGAGCTAAGTGTATGCCATTTTTATTATCCTGGCATTCAAGGCCCTGTAATCTGAATCCAACCCATCTTCCAAACTTAACCACTGAGATTCTGTCAACTAAAAGCTATGTTCAGAAATCAAACTGCAGGAGCAGCTGGGTGGCTCAGTCAGTTAAGCTACCAACTTTGGCTCAGGTCATGAGCTCATGATTTGTGGGTTTGAGTCCTGCGTCAGGGTCTTTGCTGACAGCTAGGAGCTTGGAGCCTCCTTCGGTTTCTGTGTCTCCCTCTCTCTCTGCTCCTCCTCCACTCTCTGTGGAGAGTGTCTCTCTCTTTATCTCAAAAATAAATAAACTTAAAAGAAATTCTTTTTTTAAAATGTTTTTTAAAATGTTTTATTTATTTCAGAGAGAGAGAGAGAGACAGCATGAGCAGGAGACGGTCAGAGAGAGAAGGAGATACAGAATCAGAAGGAGGCTCCAGGTTCTGAGCTAGCCATCAGCCCAGAGTCTGACATGGGGCTCGAACCCACGAACCATGAGATCATGACCTGAGCCGAAGCCAGATGCTCAACCGACTGAGCCACCCAGGCGCCCCAGCAGTCACCATTTTAGGCATAAGCCACAAATGTTCTTAACTTAGTGCCATTGTTTATTCAGTTTCTGTTCTAAACTGTCCTTTCTATATTTGTCCTGTCAAATAAGCTACTGATAACCTCCCATTTGTTTGGGATTATGGGTGAATAATGTAATGTCTAATGTCACAGATTATTATCTTGAGACAAAAACATTACCAGGCTGTAATGCAGGGCTAACTGACATATATACCATAAGAGAAATGTCATTAAATCTTTTGGAATTTCTTTTTTTTTTTTTTTTTTTTTTTTTTTTATTTTTTTTTTTTTTTTAATTTTTTTTTTAATGTTTTATTTATTTCTAGGAGAGAGAGAGAGAGAGACAGCGTGAGCAGGGGAGGGTCAGAGAGAGAGGGAGTCACAGACTGAAACAGGCTCCAGGCTCTGAGCTGGCAGTCAGCACAGAGCCCGACGCGGGGCTCGAACCCACGAACCGCGAGATCATGACCCAAGCGAAAGTCGGACGCTTAACTGACTAAGCCACCCAGGGGCCCCAAATCTTGTGGAATTTCAAAGAAGGGAGAGAGAACATACGATTGGAGGGATCAGGAAAGGCTTCATCAGATCGATCTCCTTTATAAAATACGAGGAATTGGTATGTTGAGGGATAATGGAATTGGGTTGTGTTGAGATTGGAGGACATTTTAGTATGAAGAATGGCATGAATGTGGGCATGGAAGTAGAAAGTTATGAATATTATCTGAGCTACAGCAAAGCTATAGCCTATTTCTGCGTGAGAGAGAGAGAGAGAGATCGGATGATATATAGGGACCAGAACATGAAGAGCCTTGAATGTTGGCTATTTTTATTTTTTAAAATATAATTTATTGTCAAATTGATTTCCATACAATACCCAGTGCTCATCCCAACAAGTACCCTCCTCAATGCCCATCATCCACTTTCCCCTCTCCCCCACGCCCCATCAACCCTCAGTTTCTTCTCAGTATTTAAGAGTCTCTTATGGTTTGCCTCCCTCCCTCTCTGTAGCTTTTCTTCCCTGCTACCCCATGGTCTTCTGTTATGTTTCTCAAGATCCACATATGAGTGAAAACATGATATCTGTCTTTCTCTGACTGACATCTCACTTAGCATAACACCCTCCAGTTCCATCCATGTTGCTGCAAATTTGAATGGCCTTTTAAAAACCAACTCAAGGGGCGCCTGGGTGGCTTAGTCGGTTAAGCGTCCGACTTTCGCTTAGGTCGTGATCTCGCGGTTCGTGGGTTCGAGCCCCGCGTCGGGCTCTGTGCTGACTGCCGGCGCAGAGACTGGAGGCTGCTTCAGAGTCTGTATCTCCCTCTCTCTCTGACCCTCCCCTGCTCACGCTGTCTCTCTCTCTCTCTCCTAGAAATAAATAAAAATATTTTTAAAAAATCTTAAAAAAAAAATAAATAAAAACCAACTCAAATATAACACCTGGGAACCATTCGTCATTCCCTCCCATCAGATGCCTATATGCCAGGCATGCTACCAATCCTGAGAAATAAAGATAAGTGAGGGAGCTATGGCATTTGGTTTTCTTCTGTAGGATTATCCCTTCCTTTCTACCGTATGAAGTCTTTGTTGATAGGGCCATATCGATTCATCTTTGTACGCCTTCACCCCTTCTGTGTGGGAGGTGCTCGGGAAATAGTCATCGAGACCTCGAGCCATAAAGGACGTGAGAGTCAACCTTGTCTTCATCAGGGTGAGAAGACCGAGGCTCGGGAAGGTTAGGGACATGCCACAGTGACACTGGGCTTAGCTGCAGAGTGGTGCGGAGAGCCAGGGTGCCCTGACACCTGATCCATTGCCCTTTTTTGCCTGCGCCATGTTCGAACGCACACTCATGGGTATAATTAAACCTGGATATTTGGATTTTGGAATTGCTTAAGATGTCTGGTTTTTAACAGACTGAATTAGAAATTCAGTTCATTATCAAGGTCTGTTGAACAAAATCGAACGAAGACAACACACTTGTCTGTCTGAGGGCTCCAAATTCTAATTAAGTAGGTCACTTACAACTGCACCTGGGACTCAGTGCGGTAGGATTGAAAAAGGAAAAGGCGGGGACAATGATTCAGGTGTCAAAAGCTGACCTAATTTAGCGAAATGGAAACTCAGAGGATTATATAACCTCGAAGCTATTGTAAACCAGGATATTTTTGAGTTTGCTTGTTCCCTTTGTAGCCTACTTTCTTTTTCTTCTTCCTGGATGTGAATCATTTACTTCATACGTAAACCGTGAATACTGCATCTGGTTTGAGCCATTTGAGAAATGCAAGGTTTCAGCTACATTAACAATTCTCTTAAACAAATTCTCTTAAGTGGTCACAAGGGAATAAGTTATTTTTTTAACCCAAAAGTCCAAGAGTTACGGGAGTCTTAGAAGCTGTCACCGTAGTGATTTCAAAACAATGTGCAAAACACACAGCTCTGTGCTTTTTGACAGGTCTCTCTCAAAAAGTGTGTCTCGTGACGAGAGTCCCCTTGACGAGAATTGGGGGTCCTTAGAGCAGGGAAGTGCTTACATTTTAGGTGAGCTTCTAAATAGAAGTTCTAGTAAACACCGGTACATGGGGAGAAAGAAAACAAGGAGGCTCCTGAAATACTGTACTTCCTCAGGAATATGCGTGTTTGCACACCTTGATGGAGGCTGGAGGTTATGAAGAGGAAGGACATCAGGTTTGCTTTCCTCCAAGCACAGCTACAGTTCAGCTCTCCGGGGTTGAGTGCTGAGTGCCTGCTGGGAGTTCTAGTATCTCTCCCCTGGGTCCAGGCTCCTTGTGCCCGCTACCACTTTCTCTTTTTTTAAAGTTTGTTCATTTATTTTGAGAGAGAGAGAGAGAGAGTGAGAAAGAGAGAATCCCAAGCAGGCTCCACACCATCAGCGCATAGCCCAATGCAGGGCTGCAATTGCGAACTGTGAGATTGATCATGATATGAGCCGAAATCCAAAATCAGACTAAGCTTAACCAACTGAGCCACCCAGGCACCCTCCAACCCTCTTCTAGAATGTGATCTCATTTCCTTGTCAAAACAACCTGGAAGGTAGGAATTCTGTCTATTTTGATGAAGAGGGAAATAAAGCACAGAGTGAAAAGGCTTGTTGTTGGTTACCTGCACGGGTGGTAGGAACCAGAACTTTTTCTTAATGGAAAAGCATAGGATGATATAGTCCAGATTATAGATTCAACCTCAGAGAAGACTTAGGAGTCAAGGAATAATCAGAAATGGGTAGTATCATTCTGCAAGACTTGTTCAAGAACCAGAGTTACAAGGAAGGTTTTTAGAGGAGAGTGTGGAGAGCCCCAGACAGGGAAGTATCACGAGCAGAGCAACAGGAATCGGCATTCTAGTTCACTCTGTGCCTGACGTGTTAACGAACAAGGCGTTCTGGTATTAAAAAGGTCTCCTGAGTGAGAAGGTGTTTCTGTTGTAAGCCACCTACAGATGATCAGTCCTCAGAGTGTTGTAATGAAATACATTTATACATGAACAAATGACAACAAACACAGTAGATGCTTTCTTTGTTTTATTTATTTTTTATTTTTCCTTAAATAGTTTATTGTCAAGTTGGTTTCCGTATAACAGCCAGTGCTCATCCCAACAAGTGCCCTCCTCCATGCCCATTGCCCTCCTTCCCTTCTCCCCCTCCCCCATCAGCCCTCAGTTTGTTCTCAGGCTTTCTTTGTTTTAAATGACACTTTGCTGGGGGGCACCTGGGTGGCTCAGTTGGTTAAGCATCCAGATTTGGCTCAGGTCATGATCCTGAGGTTGGTGAGCTTGAGCCCCATGTCAGGCTCTGTGCTGGCAGCTCAGAGCTGGAGCCTGCTTCTGATTCTGTGTCTCTCTGCTCCTCCCCTGCTCATGCTCTGTCTCTCTCAAAAGTAAATATTAAAAAAAATTTATAAAAGACACTTTGGGATTTTTCAGTGTCTTATTGGGATCACGTATAATTAAAAAGAGAGGAGTATAGGGGCGCCCGGGTGGCTTAGTCAGTTAAGCGTCCGACTTTCGCTCAGGTCATGATCTCATGGTTCATGGGTTTGAGCCCNTTTGAGAGAGGGCCTTTTGAGTCAGCCCTCTGCTGCACTCCTCATCTGTCACCAAGCAGTAATCAGACTTTAATGAGTGGTGATCCGACTATTCCAAATGGAGACTCCTGGTTATACCGAACACGTGGATTTATTAGGGTGTTATCTTCACAGTTACGGGAATACTGCTGTTCATTATTCAGAGTATCTCTGCTCAGTGATCAAGTTTGCCCGAAAATGGAATAAGAATCATAAGGTTGCTTGATGAGCTTAGAATTACGGGAAACATTTTAATTGGCTTCCTCTGTCCCTAACAGAGAGTGGTAATAATCGCTGACATTATGAGTGCCCATTCTGTGCCAGGCACCAAAGAGATACTCTCTGTGTGTTCTCTTATTTCGTTTTTTTTTTTCTAATGTTTTATTTTTTTCTGAGAGAGAGAGAGACAGCATGAGCAGGGGAGGGTCAGAGAGAAAGGGAGACACAGAACTGGAAACAGGCTCCAGGCTCTGAGCTGGCAGTCAGCACAGAGCCCGACGCGGGGCTCGAACCCAAGAACGGTGAGATCATGACCATGACCTGAGCCGAAGTCGGACACTTAACCTACTGAGCCACCCAGGCACCCCTGTGTGTTCTCTCATTTCAAATCATCATGCCCTGCAGCGAGCTCCATGCTGACAGTGTGGAACCTGGAATTCTCTGTCTCTTCTCTCTCTTCCCTGGCACCTCCCCCCTCCGGCCCCCGTTCTCTCTGCTCCTCCCCTGCTCGCACTGTCTCTCTCTCTCTCAAAAATAATAAATACATAAACTTAAAAAAAAGAAAATATCATCACATCACTGTGTAGTACCCTAGGTAATATTGCCATTTTAGAGCTGAGGAAACAGGCTCAGAGAATGTAAGTGACTTGCCCAAGGTCACACAGATGGAGAGTGCCTGATCATGTACCCAAACCTGAACATCTGATTCTACAACTCATACTCTGTTTATTAATGTTTTACCGCACTCTACGTACCGTCAACACCATAAGAGCATGCATGCCAGATCTGACCTCTTTCTCCTCCTGAAATGCTAGGTCATCCGTGAATCCTGTTCCCATTCATCTCCATTTTCCAGGTCTTCATGCAAGCCTTTACTCTTTTGTAAAAGTTTCATTTGTTCGTTCGTTCATTCATTCATTCATTCATGGCCTGAACAATGAGCAAGCATGAATTATCGAATGAGATAAGTACACTTTCTTTGTTTCTCCCTGCCCTATAAAACCTTATTTGGGGGCTTCAGTTTCCCCGTCGTCCCCTAACTGGAGACTCTGGCAGATCTCCACCTCTTGTGCTCACTCTTAGGAAATGGACAATTTTTTTAAAGTTTATTTATTTTGAGAGCACACACAAGCGGTNTCATGCTGTCAGCGCAGAGCCCGACGTGAGACTTGAACTCATGAACTTTGAGATCATGATCTGAGCCTAGATCAAGAGTCGAACGCTTCACTGACTGAGCCCCAGGAAGTGGACAGTTTTAGGGTCACTTTAAGTTGTATGTGCAGTTTCGAGCTTAGTAAGTGGCACGTTCAGTCCCACGAAGAGCCCCTTCCTGACTGTGAACCGGGCTTGTGTAGCATCTTGCTGCTTTCCCCAGCTCAGACCGCTTTCATGCTTCAAGCCGCCACCCTGGGAAAGGCACCTGTGTTCTTTCTGCCCTCTACGCTCTGCTTGCTCCCTCTACCTCCACCACCAGCTGCTTTAGAGCCTGTTAGAGGTGCAGTGAGGAGACGGCAGAGAATTAAGAAGATAGGACATTTCCTGCTTGGCTGGTGGCTTCATGTCTCCTGAACCTGGCAGATGGTTAGAGTTGGTGTCCTTGAGCGGGCTGGATAGATGACAAAGGATACTTTTTCTATTCGGGGGCCTTTTCATGGCTTTTGGAGTTCCCCACTGGGCTTTCACAGTGTCCTTTCTCAGGAAGCTGTGTCTCTGCCCTGGGGAGTCAGACAGCTTCCCAGCCCCGGATACCCTGCGGAACCCATCCAGCTTCCCTCTGCTGAGCTCCCCTCATCCCTCATAGGGCTGTAGGAGGAGAACTCGAGACTCCCCACCTGTTCCCCACACGAGCCCTGACTAGCCCCTAGCTCTGGGGTCATGGGCAGATCACAGCGCACAGCCCTCCGGTCATATAGGCAGGTTACTGCCCCTCACCCTCTAGATTTTCCTAGCAAGGTGGGTCGGGGAGCCCAGCCCTGGCCCACAGTCCTCCTGCACCTCCTCGGCGTGAGGTGGGCACTCGTCCTATGTCTCTGAGTTGCAAGAACATATTACCTTTTTCAGAGGAGTTCCGCCGGTAGCCCCATAGAAGCAGGGGGTTCAGAGCAGGGCACATAGAAGTTTCCATAGAGATTCTTCAGTATGGTCCTCACAGGCTCTGCTCTCTCATCCCTTTCTGTATTCTTGAACTTGTCATGGAGCCCAGGAATCACAGAACAGGTTCTCCTTCATGCCACGCATACATTCGGAGAGCGGGGCCAAGTATGTGTTCTGTCTCACAATTACTTTGAATCTTGGCATATGTCCTGTTGGTTTCTACTCTGACATCAAGTTATACAGGGTGTCTGGGGAGGGCCGCCCCTCGCCAGGCCCCTTGCCACGCGCCGGAGAAGCCCAGAGAACAAACAAGTTCAGTCGAACACGATTATATCACAGTTGGTGTGATAACAACCTCCAAAGATTCCCTTATATGGCCCTCCCGGGCTTCATGAGTGACGCAGCCGCGAACCGTGCTCAAGGGTAGAGATTTCTGCTCCTCTCATCCATTATGTGTTGGTTCTTAGTGATTTTTGTCTCCAGAGGTTGACTTGCTCTTGGGCCCCATGCATTGAATCAGTAGGTAATTGTTAGTAGCATGCCAGATTAAGACTTCTTTGGAAGATGGGAAAGGAATGGACTTCATTAGACTGTGTGGGCAGTAATGAAGTTGAACATGAAAAGAAGCTCATAATAACGAGGTGGTAGATTGTGTGTTATGTACAAGATGTGTATACATATGTATATGTGTTTATATCTGCCTACATATATGTATCTCTGCTATGATCAAACCTCTTATTCATTTTTGTGAATATGTATTTATTTTGAGAGAGAGAGAAAGAGAGGGAGAGAGCATAAGCAGGGGAAGAGCAGAGGGAGAGAAGGAGATACAGAATCCAAAGCAGTCTCCATGCTGTCAGCACTGAGCCCAGCGCGGGACTCGAGCTCACAAACGTGAGATCATGACCTAAGCTGAAATCAAGAGTCAGATGCTTAACCGACTGAGCTACCGAGGCGCCCCAAACCTCTTATTTTAAATAGACATTTTATTTTTACTTCAGCAATTATTTGTGTGATACTTCACAGAGGGTAAGGCCAGTCACAGAGCTCCCGGGGACGTCTTATCTCGTTAATACTCCAGGTCCCTACCGTGGCCTCTGAGACTGCTGGGCTCTGTTCAGTTCTTCAGGCTCACCGTGCTCGCTCCTTCGTACCCTGAGCTGCCTCCCCCACACAGGGGGAGCCTTTCTAGCCTCTGGATCTCTCACTTGTGCTTTCTCTCCTTGGGATGCGCTCTCCTGGCTCATTCCTTCCCACCAGTCAGGTCTCTGTGAGTGATGCTTCCTCAGAGAAGCCCCTTTCTTCACCTTCTTTCTGAAGTAGTGTTCCCTCTGACGCCACTCTCCAGTGGCATAAACCCTTGCCTGGCTGTGTTTTCTCTTCATGGCACCCATCACCCCCAAAGTTCTCTCATCCATTGGGGGCCAGTTACCCGTGGTGTCCCCACGTTAGGATCTAAGTACGGGAAGACCAAGAACTTTGTTTCACTCACTTGCTGTCATCCCACGATCTAGAACAGTGTCTGGCTCCTGGTGGGCTTCAAGAAACATTGTTGAATGAATGAGGAAGTGGAGCCAGCCTGATCCTCATGTGGAGATGGGGAGGAAATGAGAACACTAGTGTTTTTACCTTCACTGGGTCTTGAGGTGTCATATAACTTGCCCACGTTGTACCTGGCATTCTTTTCGATTGAGTCCATTTGACTCTATAATTAACACCCTGTTGTATTTAAATTATGTTTTATCAGTTCTTTTCGTGTGCATGGTTGAATTAAACTTCTTGATAGAAGGCTTAGTTCAAAGAAACCGCAGAATCTGGCCTCATTTTCTAGTCCCTAGAAGCAATCACTTTTTGGCTCTTTTAGCTATTTTAATAACGTGTCATTTCCTAGTTTTGTAATTAAGAGGAGGAACCCTTACCCTAGGTGCCTGCACAGCTGGACACACAGCACAGGCGCCACACGCCGGATGCTGCAGAAAGTCAGTGTGGCCACCTGGGGGCCAGTTGTGTTGTAACATGTATCATATCAGTTTGATATGATTGATTCTTACTTTAACTAGATCTGATCTGGCAGCCAGGGTTAGTAACAAGAAAACAGCTGTCATGAGAACAGCCTTCAGCCTTACTGATGCCCAGCATTCAAGTGTCAAGGTCGTTTGTTGGAAAGTGAAAAAGCCAAAATCGTGGGCCTTTCCATGGGAGTTGTGGTAGTTTTGTCGATCGTTCATGTAGTATAAGGTGTGGGTCATTCTTCCAACTCATGTCAAATTTGTTTCCATCTCTAGAAAGTGTCTTCAAGTGATGCTGGAATGGTGGAGAACCAAGCCCGAAGCCACTTGAATTTCTAAAACTTGAGGGTTTATGACCTTATTTATTTTGCTGTGGATGAGTGGTTCCCAAACCCAGCTCACCCTAAGGTCATGAGTGAACAAGAAAACAGAGCCCTAACTCCCCAGCCCCCACTTCAACATACTCAGAATCTCTTATGCAGGAGGGTTATAATCTGCCAGGTGTATGTCAGTTCGTCCATGTGGGAGATTGACTTAATAGGCATTTTTCAGGGCTTTTGGAAGATGTGGGAACAATTGGCCAGAGCTTTGAAAACAAAACAAAACAAATTTTCAAGAAAGAGGGGCGCCTGGGTGGCTTAGTCGGTTAAGCGTCCGACTTTCGCTTAGGTCATGATCTTGCGGTTCGTGGGTTCGAGCCCCGCGTCGGGCTCTGTGCTGACTGCCAGCTCAGAGCCTGGAGCCTATTTCAGAGTCTGTATCTCCCTCTCTCTCTGACCCTCCCCTGCTCATGCTGTCTCTCTCTCTGTTTCTCTCTCCTAGCAATAAATAAAAATATTAAAAAAAATTTTTTTCAAGAAAGAAAGTGTAACGATAACACACTGGTTTGGCTCAGCAGTAAATCCTGTAATAATGAAAGTGCTGGCTATATTCACTTCATCAAAAATGGGTGAAGAGTCAGAGGGGAGGTGCGTGGGGGAGGGGTGGTATAGGAGATGGGGATTAAGGAGTGCATTTGTGATGAGCACTGGGTGGTGTACGGAAGTGTTGTACACTTCATATTGTACACCTGAAACTAACATTACACCCTGTGTTAACTAACTGGACTTCAAATAAAAACTTAAAAAAAGATAAGGAAAAAAATGGATGAGGAAGGAAGACAAATGTGTGGGGGAAGGGTGATTTAGGCAAGTTCAATCTACATCTTCCATAGCAGCAGTACAGTAGGTATTAATCCAAAACTGAAATATCAAGAAATAGAATGTTAAGCATGTTATTTAGGTATTTTTTGGAGTATGAATACAGAAGAAACACCTGAAAGAATTGGAGTGGTGACTTATGGCACCAGGGAAAGGGATGGGCACGGAGCAGGCTGGTATTAATGGCTGGATAAAACGATTTCACTTTTTAAGCCATGCGCAGGTATTAATTTGGTATAAATAAAATTTAATTAACAAAGATATTTTGTCTTGGGAGGTAGTTAAGCACAAGGACAGTGAGAACAGTTATTAATAAATTATCCAATTCCTAGACTTTTCTGCTTTTATCAGGATACCTTTGGGAAGAGTGTTAATTATGCAAAGACATTAATATTTCTTCTCACTAATGTACTCATTTCCTTCCATGAAAAAAATTGCATATTAATATTACTTGATTTTCAATCTCTCCACATAAAATGATGAATCAACTGAATTTTGCTAGATTTAATTTGGTCTAACGACAAAGGCTTTGGGGGAGCCTCATAATGGTTTTTTTAAAGGCTGTTCAGGCAGGATGGGAAATCTCGTTGCCTTCTTTCTGACTCTTCGTTTCTAACCCTCTCTGTCCTTTGATAGTGTGTGGTAATATAAAGATTAAAGGGAGAGCAAATGGCTGAAAATCTGAAAGCATGCCTCGGGTTAGCCTTAAAAATACGGAAGGGAGCACAGAAATAACCAGTGCCTGAAGTCAAGCACTTTCCTCCTGACCGCCATGAGGAGGCATCGGACAGATTTCATTACTGCAGCTCGAGCAGACTTGGGCCAATGGATTGGTTGGCACTGATCCAGTACTGGGCAGATTCTCTGACTGCCAGAAACCCTCCAAGACAAGCTGGCAGCTCCTGCCTTCAGGAGCAGACAACCACAGTGCTCATCGGCACCCAAATAAAGCCACTCCTCTTCCATTGATGTGTTCTCTGTGCTCTTTAGAAAAACAAAGCAAAACAAAACCAACTTAAACTGAAGAGAGTATGGTAGACCCTTCATTTTCATGGATTTTGCGTTCACATTTTGGTCTACCCCATCTAAGTAGTTCTAGGGTGCAGATCGAGCATCCTAGACTTTGAGAGATGAGACATTAAGGAGAGTCACATGCCCGCCGGACTAGAACAGCCAGCGCGCCTTGCTCAGCCGGCTTTGTGTTATGCATTTGTTACAAGTGCTGGACATCTCTTGAAATATTAACAAGACTTGGGCATGCTAACTACTTATGTGACCCCCGAGCAACAACAACAAAAAAGAAACCTTAAAAACTTTTGTGTTAGTGTGGGGTGGCTGGGTGGCTCAGTTGGTTAAGTGTCCGACTCCGGCTCGGGTCATTATCTCACGGTTCATGGGTTCGAGTCCTGCATCGGGCTCTGTGCTGACAGCTCGGAGCCTGGAGCCTGTTTCAGATTCTGTGTGTGTGTGTGTGTGTGTGTGTGTGTGTGTCTCTCTCTCTGTTCCTCTCCTGCTCACACTGTATCTCTCTCTGTCTCAAAAAAAAAAAAAAATTTTTTTTTAAAAACCCAAAAAACTTTTGTATTAGTGAGAAAGTAACCTCTCTGAAGGAAGTAAACTACTAGTGCTGATAATGAAAAAATGAAAATGAAGATGAAGTGAAACGTTTTAAAAAACAGTGGTTATTAGGCAGAAGATAGCTATTTAAGATTAAAGAGGAGGACATCGGACTAACCTACAGTCTGGATTTATGTGAAATAGTCCACATCGCTCCATGTTTTAAGGACATTGTGTGCTACTGTATTTGTGTTTGGGGAGAATATGAGAATGGCTCAGAATGTATGGCTTGCTGATGTCAAGGTCTGCTCCTGACATCATATACACATACACATACATTTACGTATACAAATACATATACGCATTCATATATACATGCATATACATATACATACACATATACATAATTGGCATCTAAGAAACATTTGTTATATGCATTGCCCTGTGCTGGGTGCTGGGGTTATAGTGGTAAACACAGCAGGCTCTTCCCTTTAGAGCTTACAAAATATGTAAATCAGGTGCTACCAGCTAGGGATGAGCATTTTGGCTTTAGAGTAATTGGGGAGGCTCTGTGAGGATATAACATTTGAGCATGAGACTTGAAAGATAGGAGGAGACACACCTATGTATGATTCAGCGGGAATGAGTTCCAGGTCAAGGGAGCAGCTGATGCATAGAACAGTGGGAAGGAATTTGATAGGAAGGAGGGTCAGCAGGAAGTGGGGCAACTGGGTGGCTCAGTTAGTTAAGCAACTGACTTTGGCTCAGGACACGATCTCATGGTTTGTGGGTTCGAGCCCCGCATCGGACTCTGTGCTGACCCCTCAGAGCCTGGAACCTGCTTCAGATTCTGTGTCTCCCTCTGTCTGTGTCCCTCCCCTGCTCATGCTCTGTCTCTCTCTCTCTCTCTCAAAAATAAATAAACATTAAAAAAAAAAAAGAAGGAGGGTCAGGAAGAAGGTTACTGCGGCTGAAAAACCAAGGGTGTGAGGGAAGAGCGTAGGAGACAAGTTTTGAGTGGCCAGCGGGGGCCTGGTGACAGAGGGCTCCATAGGATTGGTGAGAAGTCTGGTTACGTGCTAAGTGCGTTGGGAAAGCATCAGAACAGGGCTGCTGTGCTCTGACTTTTGTTTTGCTCTGTTCTGATTTATGTTTTAAAAAGACCCCCGATGGCTTCTCCATGGAGAATGGATTGGAATGTGAAGGTGGAAGCAAGACAGTTTCCATTAAAGAAATGGAAATGATGGTGCTCTGGATCAGGGTAGGAGGTAGTGGAGAAAGACATGGGTGGGTTCGAGATGTGATTTGAAGACAGAATGTATGTCTTGGTGTCTTCGTGGTATCTATTTTCATATATGCAGGGATCCAAAGAGAAAAGTTAAATGTGCTTGTTCGTTTAACTCCTTGGCCTTTCAGACACTTAGTTCAACATCATGGTATCTACTTACTTACCATGACTGTGATGCATAAAAAGCGTAAATGCAGCTATTCATTTCCCCCCTGATGGGTAAAAACAATAGGCCATAAATTATTGATCACTAAATATTTTGCTTCCACAGGCACATAAATATTTAAGGTTATTGACATCTGCATATTTTACTTTCCTGAGTGCAGACATCTAAACTTGATCTCTGTATGATTGGCAACTATATTTTCTAGTTGCATGTGAAGAGCTCTGATTAAAAGTGTGCGACCAGTGGTCATATAATTAGATGCCAAAGCATGAACATTTCTTTACTGATGAAGCCATTGGCATTTATTCAGAAAATCCAGGAGAAAAGCATCCAGTCTCATTTACAGGGGCCATTCCTCACTCTATCCCCCGGCCCCAGCCTCCATGGGTCTTTTGAATCAACCTGGAGAAATTAAAAGAAAAATACAGGATTTTGTTTTGTATTCCATACCAAATCAGTATCTCTGGAAATGAGGTCCAGGCATCTGTGTTCTTTATCAAACCTCCCAAGGAATAATGGTGTGACTCGTCTTGGGCGTGGGGGGGTACTGGGAACAGCTCCTCGATGGNGGGATGAGCATTTTGGCTTTAGAGTAATTGGGGAGGCTCTGTGAGGATATAACATTTGAGCATGAGACTTGAAAGATAGGAGGAGACACACCTATGTATGATTCAGCGGGAATGAGTTCCAGGTCAAGGGAGCAGCTGATGCATAGAACAGTGGGAAGGAATTTGATAGGAAGGAGGGTCAGCAGGAAGTGGGGCAACTGGGTGGCTCAGTTAGTTAAGCAACTGACTTTGGCTCAGGACACGATCTCATGGTTTGTGGGTTCGAGCCCCGCATCGGACTCTGTGCTGACCCCTCAGAGCCTGGAACCTGCTTCAGATTCTGTGTCTCCCTCTGTCTGTGTCCCTCCCCTGCTCATGCTCTGTCTCTCTCTCTCTCTCTCAAAAATAAATAAACATTAAAAAAAAAAAAGAAGGAGGGTCAGGAAGAAGGTTACTGCGGCTGAAAAACCAAGGGTGTGAGGGAAGAGCGTAGGAGACAAGTTTTGAGTGGCCAGCGGGGGCCTGGTGACAGAGGGCTCCATAGGATTGGTGAGAAGTCTGGTTACGTGCTAAGTGCGTTGGGAAAGCATCAGAACAGGGCTGCTGTGCTCTGACTTTTGTTTTGCTCTGTTCTGATTTATGTTTTAAAAAGACCCCCGATGGCTTCTCCATGGAGAATGGATTGGAATGTGAAGGTGGAAGCAAGACAGTTTCCATTAAAGAAATGGAAATGATGGTGCTCTGGATCAGGGTAGGAGGTAGTGGAGAAAGACATGGGTGGGTTCGAGATGTGATTTGAAGACAGAATGTATGTCTTGGTGTCTTCGTGGTATCTATTTTCATATATGCAGGGATCCAAAGAGAAAAGTTAAATGTGCTTGTTCGTTTAACTCCTTGGCCTTTCAGACACTTAGTTCAACATCATGGTATCTACTTACTTACCATGACTGTGATGCATAAAAAGCGTAAATGCAGCTATTCATTTCCCCCCTGATGGGTAAAAACAATAGGCCATAAATTATTGATCACTAAATATTTTGCTTCCACAGGCACATAAATATTTAAGGTTATTGACATCTGCATATTTTACTTTCCTGAGTGCAGACATCTAAACTTGATCTCTGTATGATTGGCAACTATATTTTCTAGTTGCATGTGAAGAGCTCTGATTAAAAGTGTGCGACCAGTGGTCATATAATTAGATGCCAAAGCATGAACATTTCTTTACTGATGAAGCCATTGGCATTTATTCAGAAAATCCAGGAGAAAAGCATCCAGTCTCATTTACAGGGGCCATTCCTCACTCTATCCCCCGGCCCCAGCCTCCATGGGTCTTTTGAATCAACCTGGAGAAATTAAAAGAAAAATACAGGATTTTGTTTTGTATTCCATACCAAATCAGTATCTCTGGAAATGAGGTCCAGGCATCTGTGTTCTTTATCAAACCTCCCAAGGAATAATGGTGTGACTCGTCTTGGGCGTGGGGGGGTACTGGGAACAGCTCCTCGATGGTCTCTTCAGTGGCTTCTGCTGCTAATGTTTTATGTCTTAATATAACATCCCTAAGTTCTATTATGGGAATTTATAGATGTATCTTTGGTTTTATGTCCTGTTATTGTTTATGTATGCCTATGATTTATTTCATGCTCAGTCTTTGGTAACAGAATATCCAATTATAACGTTATGCCTTTGGGACAATAAAATCCTCTTTAAGACATCTGCTTTGTGACAGTTTCTAAGAACGTCTCATGTTGAAATTAGAAAACTGTTCGTAATTGGGCATGTGAGTGTTGATGATCCTTTCACAGAAATTATGCAGTTAGGGCATTCTTTCAGCCACATGGGCACAGTTTGGTCTTTTAGGGGCATTTGCTGTGGGACTAATACAGCATCTGGTGATGTCTGAAAGTGTCAGAACCAGGGGCCTCTGCTTAGAGCAAGATTCTTAATACTTCGCTGATGCCGAGCAGACGCATGCATCCAAGAGGGATGAGACAGAAATTCTTCCTCCGCTGTCTCCACTCAGCCGCACTCGTACCCAGAATGCACATTCCCCAGGGGGAGGGGGCGGGGAATGTACATGCTGTCATAAAATTGTATGAGTATGGAGGCTTCAGGGGACTTCAGGGTCACTTCACTCAGCTGTCTGCTGCAGTTCACACACATTCCTAGATTCCTTTCAAACAGTCCCTTTAGATTCCCCTGTGGCCAATGACTGTAAAGCTCCTGGTTTTTCAGGGACCCGAGTCTTTGATCCATGATCGGTTAGGGTGGCGCATGTTAGTCTTTATTCTCAAGGCAACTAAGCCTTTCGTTTTTATTTTCATCCATGCAGTGGAGCCGTCTGTAGGCTTGCTAGGTACGTTGTCCCATCGTTTGAAGGGAAAGCACATGGTCACACACTCATTTCCCAGGCAGCCTATTCTCAACCTCTCGATTCAGTTTTCCAGATATGCCCTGGTTGGGTCACCAGTATATGGAGAGGAATCGAAAGCAGTGGGGTGAAATGAGCCTTTTTGTCTTCCATGGCAACCACTTTACCTCTGCTTTTGCTCATCCTGTAACTCTGATCCCTTTAGTGAACGCTCTCTGTCTTCATATTGACAGGGTAAAAGGCCACTGTGCTGCTCACACAAGTGGGTGATTTCGTCAGGTCACAGTCAGGATGTGAAATGGTGGTGGCGAGGTAGGGGGTGGTGAGTTCTGGGACGTGGGAAAGATTTGCTCAGCTTAAATATGGAAATATGGACTGGGTTATTATTTTTTTCATTTTAATTAAGGTCAAGTGTTTTTCCCCCTTGTTCCCTGTACTCATAGCTCCTGTCCCTTATTTCCTAGCCAACAATTTTTTTTGTTGTCCCCTCCTCCTCCTCAACTGCTTTGTGCATTTCTGTTATGAATTGGAGAAAGTATCTACTTGGTAACACTCATCATGCTCTATTTTATATTACATCGTTTCTTGGAAGAAAGAAGCTAAAGGTTGTTTTACACTAGCAAACTATTCTGAAACACTCTGACAGTAGAAACTTCTCTCGTCACGCACAAAGGCAGGTCAAATTTTATACATTTCCATGGTTTGCAGAAATAATTGTGGCCTGATTTTGGCAGGGAGAACCACACCGTAGCCAACTATCTACCCCCAGATTGCTTGAGAAACTCTATGGTGTAATGGAAAACCCTGGAGATAGGCAGTCAGTGAGAGCAGAACTGACTTGTTAGATCTCTGACATTAGCACTGTTTCTGAACCTCGTTAAGTTTCTTTTCTTATTTGTAGCATGAGGAAAATTCCAATTTCTGTAGAGTGCTTATGAAGTTTTAAGATAATTCATGTGAAGTACAAAACATAGCCTGAGGCATGGTCAGTACTTAATAATAATGATAGTAATTAATATAACCTGAGAGTTAGCATAATGATTATGTTCTAACATTCCTTTATTATCCTTTTAATGTCCATGGGATCTGTGGCGATGTCCCGTTCTTCATTTCTGATATGTAATTTGTATCTTCTGTCCCTGTTTTTCTTAGCCTAGCCAGAGAGGCTTATTGATTTTACTGATCTTTTCAAAGAACCAGCTTTCGTTCCATTGATTTTTCTGTATTGACTTCCTATTTTCAAGTTCACTGATTTCCGCTCTAGTTTTTATTATTTCTTTGCTTCTGCTTATTATGGACTTAATTTGCTCTTTTAGCAGTTTCCTAAAGTGGAGACTAACTTTAATGGTTTTAGATCTTTCTTCTTTTTGAATATATGCATTTAATGCTATAAATTTACCTCTAAGCGCCGCTTTCTCTGTATCCCACAAATTTTGATATGTTGTGTTTTCACTTTTATGTAGCTGAAAACTTTTTCAATTTCTCTTGAAGTTTTTCTTTGACTGAGGTATTACTTAGAAGGGTGATGTTTAACCTCCACATATTTGGAGATTTTCCAGTTATCACTCTGTTTTTGATTCCTAGTTTAATTTCATTGTGGTATGAGAGTAGGTATTGTATGATTTGTATTTTTTATATTTTGCTATGGTATGTTTTATGGCCAGGGTGTGGTCTATGTTGATGAAAGTTCTGTGTGAGCTTGAGAAGAGTGTGTATTCTGCTGCTGTTGGATGCAGTAGGGCCTAGATATCACTTATACCCAGTTGCGGATGGTCTTTTTCTGTCGGCCAGCTATGTCCATTTCCAATAGAAATGTGTTGAAGTCTTCAGCTACAATAGTGGATTCATCTTCTCTTCCTTGCAGGTCTATCAGTTTTTGCCTTGTGTAGTTTGACAGTCTTTTGGGAAGTGTCTACCTGTTTAGGATTGCTATCATGCTTTTATTTTGTTTTTTAAATTTTTTTTAATGTTTATTTATTTTTGAGAGACAGAAAGATAGAACAGGAGCTTGAGAGGGGCAGAGATAGAAGGAGACACAGAATCCGAAGTAGGCTCTAGGCGCTGAACTATCAGCACAGAGCCTGACACGGGGCTCAAACTCATGAACTGCAAGGTCATGACCTGGGCCGAAGTCAGACACTCAACCCCAACTGACTGAGCCACCCAGGCGCCCCAGGATTGCTATCATGTTTATATTCAGATGAGTTAATGCAGAGTTTAAGGAGCGATGATAATAGGATTAAGATAGACTTAAAAGTGGACTAACAGAGATGGTTTTTGAGTAAAGAAGATTTCTTTCCTCTTGAGTAGGCTATGGGCTTCCTTGCTGGCCCAAGGGCTCCCTCTACTTTGGGAGAGAGTAGGACTATTAGAGAAGAAAAGCTTGACACTTGTATTTAACTTTGACATTCACAATAGGATATTTCCTGTAAGATAATAACAGCTCTCTAAAGTCAGACTGTTCTCTTGAGGGAGTTTTCTACATTTCTTTGGTTCCCACTTTAACATAAGAGAAACTAAGACTAGAGTACTCAGCGCACAGACTTCTCCTTTTGAGAAGCTGTTCCTTCCAGTTGCAAAAGTGTGGTCAAAGGCCTTGCTCTTCCAGATGGTAGAAGGAAGGGGAAAAAGCCTCGCGCTTTCTAGCCTCCGGGGTTGTGGGGCGGGAACAAGGGAGAGGAAAAGGAAGGCAGATGCCAGTGTTTCGTAGTTGCCCTTGCCAATCCCAAATCCTGCCTTCGGGTCACATTTTGAAGTGGTGACTTCGGAAGTTTCTCGATAAGTTGAGGAAAACACAAAGACACGCAGGTCCTGAGCTAAAAATGTGGGGTCCAGCCTAGTAAAGGGGTCAGAGTGGCGTGGCCAGGCATGGGGCTTCTGGCCTGTTCTCCAGAGCCTGTGTGCCCTCGTATTGGATGTCTGCTTAGCGGGCGGGGGTGGAGCATCCGCTGGCAGAGGCGAGAGGTGAGGCCCTGGCCGGGTTCCGGCAGAGGACGTGCACAGGGCACACTCCAGTTTGCCCAGGGCAGCCCCCAGCGCCAGCGCCCTCTCCAGTGGAGGCCCTCTGCCTCTCTTATGAGTGTCCCAGCTGTCCCAGGAATGCCGTGGTCATCCTCCGAGACGTGTGTGCACCCCCGTGAACAGGGAGTGGGGCTGAGCCTTCAACAGAGCATCCCCGGCCCTGGCAGGGCCCTGTGGGACCAGATCACACGTGACCTCAGGCGCCAGCCTTAGCCGCTGAAGCCGCAGGATGTCCCCGCTGAGGTCAGAGAAGTCGGAGGACGCCACACAGCTCCAGGGCCTCTTTTCCACTGTCACACAGGGTCGAGGGAGAGAGGGAGAGAGGGAGGTAGACTCTGGGAAACTTCGCAGACATTTTGACCTAGAGGGAATGAGTAGCACCTACAAGGACTGTTTGGAGGTTTTTGCACCAGATCGGGCTGAATTTGTTGTTTTCCCTTTATGCCCCTACCATGGAGACCTATGAGAAATACTGGATCAATTAGTTACACAGAAGATACATTTCATTTCCCATGAAACACCTGAATTGTACTTCTGTGAGCAAATTTTGCAACCCGGTCATTGCACAATTAATTGCCTTATTCTACAGTTTCTTCGCCATCTTTCTGGGACTTTCTTTTTTAAGGTCTCTCTAGCTTAAAGACAAGATCACTGTAAGCCTTGTGAGCACGGGAGGGTCAGAGAAAGAGGGAGACACAGAATCCAAAGCAGGCTCCAGGCTCTGAGCTAGCTGAGAGCACAGAACCCACATGGGGCTCAAAACCCACGAACTGTGAGATGATGGCCTGAGCTGAAGTTGGACGATTAACCGACTGAGCCACCCAGGCGCCCCTGAATCAGTACATTTCTGTGAAGGGATTTTTTTAAAAAATATTTTTATTTATTTCTAGGAGAGAGAGAGAGAGACAGCATGAGCAGGGGAGGGCCAGAGAGAGAGGGAGATACAGACTCTGAAATAGGCTCCAGGCTCTGAGCCGGCAGTCAGCACAGAGCCCGACGCGGGGCTCGAACCCACGAACTGTGAGATCATGACCTAAGCGAAAGTCGGACGCCTAACCGACTAAGCCACCCAGGCGCCCCATGTGAAGGGACTTTTTTAACGGCTTCCTTCTGTCTTAGACACCAGGATGGATTAGGGCAGTCATCTGCCTATCTGTTCATCTGCTTAGAGGAAGCCAAAATGTGATTAGGATTAATTCAGAACTCACAGAGTTGCACTTAATTTCATAAAATCTAGTAAGGCAAACTAAAAACAATTTTTTTAAGTTTATTTATTTTGAGAGCAAGAGCATGAGCTTGAGCAGGGAGAGGGTAAAGAGAGAGGGAGAGAAAGAACCCCAAGCAGGCTCCACATTATCAGCTCAGAGCCTGATGTTGGGCTCGAAACCATGATCTGTGAGATCATGACCTGAACCTAAACCAAGAGCTGGACACTTAACCGACTGAGCCACCCAGGCGCCCCCAGTAAGGTGAATTTTATGGGATGTCTAAAATGTTTCATACGGTGAGAGGGGGCGACCATCTGAAATCAGGCTCCATACCCAGGTGCTGCTCATGCTCCCACCTTCATCCCCTTTCTCTCTTGCTAACTTCAACCAATGTAAGCTCCCCTGAGGGTGTGTGTGTGTGTGTGTGTGTCCATGTCGTGGTTTTCCACTGGAGAGACAAAGGTCATATTAGCAAATCTGCGTCAACAGAAAACAGCCCCCTTGGGGCGCCTGGGTGGCTTAGTCGGTTAAGCGTCCGACTTTCATTTAGGTCATGATCTTGTGGTTCGTGGGTTCGAGCCCCGCGTTGGGCTCTGTGCTGACTGCCAGCTCGGAGCCTGGAGCCTGTTTCAGAGTCTGTCACTCCCTCTCTCTCTGACCCTCCCCTGCTCACGCTGTCTGTCTCTCTCTCCTAGAAATAAATAAAACATTAAAAAAAAAAAAGAAAACAGCCCCCTTACTCACCTCCCCACCTTCTGTCATTCTCTCTTATGACCTAAATCCTCTGAGAACCATGTCATGACCATCTTTGCCTTCTCCCTGCACCCCTCTCTCACTTCTCAGCTCCCCACTTTGGCGCCCCCTCATTCCCCTGAAACAGCCCTTGCTAAATTATCAGTGACATCCTTGCTGCCAAATGCTTCCTGTTGCTGAGTAAGATGAAGGCATAGTCAAGCCCTCATTCTGTTTGACTTCTCAGCAGCATTTGACATCATTACCGAAGTCTTCTTCCCCACATGCCCTCTTCTCTGTGCTTTTCCAGTTCAGCATTCTTGAGCTTCTCCTCTTGTCTGCCCTTGCAAGGGCACCCTTCTCTAGCTGTCCATTAAATGTTGGAATTCAACTGGATCTGATGCCTCCTCTGTTTCTCACTGTACATTCTACCACTGGGCCAGTCGTTTATCATCTCATCAGTCTAAATGCGTACTTTTTGTAACAACATGTGATAAACAAACAAACAAACAAACAGAAACAATGTAGGGGCTCCTGGGTGGCTCACTTGGTTAAGTGACTGATTCTTGATTTCAGCTCAGGTCAGGATCTCATGATTCATGCATTCAAGCCCTGCATCGGGCTCTGTGCTAACAGCATGGAGCCTGCTTGAGATTCTCTCTCCCTCTCTTTCTGCCCCTCTCCTGCTCACACTCTATCTCCCCCCCCCCAGAATAAATACAGTAAACATTAAAAAAAAAACCCATATACTGCTCTATCTGTAATACACAAAATAATACAAAATAATTTCTGTTTGGCAGGCATTTCAATATGTGCGTGCTTGGTCATATGGAAGGCATAATGAAGTAACCAAATGCTGGGCCTCTGTGTCGAATCAGTGACTGTGAATGTGCTTATTCTTCATGTAGAGTCTACATTGTAGACTGACAGAGGAATGTTGACCTGGCACTCAGTGACCATGAGCAGGGATGTGATTTTTCTGAAATGGTGAGTAGCTCTGAAGAAATACTAAAGAGCAGCCCACTTTTCCCTTAATTTACATGGTTCTTACATTCCTGGAAAATTCGATGTATATTGACACTAGGCCAGAAATACAACCCTTGGTGTTTATATGGAAGATGAAGTTAGATTCTAGGCTCAGAAAATTAAAAACAGGTTTTTAACTTTCCTGACACGTGGGGCATGGGACATTTCTTCTCTGTGAACTCTGCTGTGCTTTTCAAGGTGTCTAGCATTTGGGGTCCCCTCCCATTGAGTGGCAGTAGCACTGTGAGACACCTGTCCTCATCTCCCCGCCCTGGAAAATTCCAAACGTCCTTCTGGGGTCCTCAGTAGTTGAGAACTGCTGACCTTCACCGCAGCCCATATGCAGGTAAGACCTGCACTTACACCTTTATTGTGGCCCGCTCTTCTGGTTTTTATATCGAAACAACCTGTTATCAGCTTGGTATCCATTTTATGGATCCCTAAGTCACCTCCAGGCTTAGGCAATGGCTGCAGTGTCCACTGTCTAAGCAGGTCAGGAAACTAGATGTCATGCTTGGAGACTTCCTCCCCTGTACCCTCCAATCATTTTATGATATCCAACTCATAAAATTCTTTTTTTAAAATTTATTTATTTTTAGAGAGTAAGAGTGCACAAACAGGGGAGGGGCAGAGAGAGAGAGAGGGAGGGAGAGAATCTGAAGCAGGCTGTGTGCTGTCAGTGTAGAGCCAGGTGCAGGGCTCGAACTCATGAACCGTGAGATCATGACCTGAGCTGAAATCAAGGGTCGGACATTTAACTGACTGAGCCACCCAGGCACCTCTCATCATAAAATTCTTTTGATTTTGTTTCCTAAAGAGTGAAAATATTTGCTAACTATTGTTTTGGGATCTCTTCCACTATCGCGGGCTATAACCTAACATCTTTACTCTAAGGTATCATAACCTCTTTCATGGGCCACCGCAGTGGCCTCTGGTTTACCCACTGCTCCCACTCAGCCTCTTCTCTGCTTCCTCGGGCCGCACTGATTTCCTGTGGTCGCTCGTAGTTACCAGGTGCTCTCTTACCATAACACACCCTGAGTCAGGCCGCTGCATGCTGCTAGTTCAGGAATGTTCTGGAATGTTCCTCCTTCTTCATTCTGTTTATTCCAGCCATCCTTCAGTCCTAGCCATGGCACTACCTCCAAGAAGCCTTCCCTGACCTCTCTGATAGGATCAAGTCCCTTCTTAGAGGCATTTAATGACATGTATTTGAGTTCCTGCATTACCTTTACTTATTTTTTTAAATTTAATTTTTATTAAATTTTTTTTAAAAGGTTTTTTTTTTAATGTTTTATTTATTTCTGAGAGAGAGAGAGAGAGAGAGAGAGAGAGACAGTGTGAAGAGGGGAGGGGCAGAGAGAGAGGGAGACACAGAATGTGAAGCAGGCTCCAGGGTCTGAGCTAGCTGTCAGCACAGAGCCCGACGCGGGGCTCGAACCCACGAACCGTGAGATCATGACCTGAGCCGAAGTCGGACGCTTAACCAACTGAGCCACTCAGGCGCCCCATAATTTTTATTAAATTTTTAAAAAAATGTTTTTATTTATTTTTGAGAGAGAGAGAGAGACAGAGCACATGCTGGGGCTGGGGCGGGGGGGCAGAAAGAGAGGGAGACAGAGAATTGGAAGCAGGCTCCAGGCTCTGAACTGTCAGCACAGAGCCTGATGCGGAGCTCGAATTTGGGAACAGCAAGATCATGACCTGGGCTGAAGTTGGACACTCAGCCAACTGAGCCACCCAAGTCAGATGCTCAACCGACTGAGCAACACCCCTGGCATTACCTTTATTTACTTCTATGGTTAGTTGATTCATGCCTGCCTTTTCCACTGAACTGTAAGCTCTCTGAGAGCAGGGCCATTTTCTGACTTTGCTCACTTCTGTATCACCAATACTTACCACAGCCCCCCCATCCTCCCCCCAGTGGGCTCTCAATAAACACTGGGCCATCCTGAAACTTGAAGAAACATTTTTAAGGGCAGAGCGTGACCTGTTCTGTTTTGTAACAAGAGGGGGCAGCAGAGAGCTGCCACA